>NW_027222816.1:0-113105 GCF_030179905.1 Drosophila bipectinata | reverse complement strand
AGCTTGTTGTTGTTGTTGTTGCTGTTGCTGTTGCTGGAGTTGCAACAATTGTAAATGTTGTTGATTTGTTATTGTTGCTGTTGCTGTTGTTAATGGTGCCAATGGTGGTGGTGGCGGGGGTGGTGGTGGCATCGGCATCGACAGCGGCAGCGGTTGCTGTTGCTGTTGCTGTTGATTTTGATGATGTTGCCACCAAATTTGTTGTTGTTGCTGCTGTTGTTGCTGTTGCAACAATTGTGGCTGTTCTTGTTGATTTTGTTGATAATAACACCATTGTTGTCGATGTTGTTGTTGCTGTTGATCTAGTTGCTGTTTTTTATATTGTATATATTGTTGCTGCCATTGCTGTGGCGGCGGTGATGGTGACAATGTTAATAATTGTTCCAATGATGGTGATGTCGATATTGACAATGACGGTGACGGCGACTGTGACGGTGACGGTGACGGTGGCTGTGAACGTGATAATGGCATGGATGGTGGTGCCATTAACGTTGTCATTGCCGATGACGTCGTTGTCGTTGTCGTTGTCGTAGCCGTTGTCGTCGTCGTTGCCATTATTGTTGATGATGTTGTTATTAATTCTGATGTTGGTATATTTGATGATGCAGATGTTGTGGTCAATAAAAATAATTGATTTTGTTGATTTTGTTGTTCATCATGTTGTTGTATTATGAGATATTGATATTGAATTGGATTATTTACAATATCAATTGGTGTTTGTTGTTGTAATAATAATGGTGTTGATGTTGATGGATTAACATAATTTTTTTGCACTTTTTATTGTTTCAATATTGTTGTTTTTATTATTTTAAATTTTTGGTCTATTTTGGGTCTTTTTTCCACTGTTGATTTTATTGTATTGTTACTTTTTCACTACTTTTTAATTTTTTCCACTTTTTCACTATTTTTTTAACTTTTTCACCACTTTAGAGTTTTTAGGGGGTCGGATCGTCCAACTGTGACCAATTGTCAGGATCAAGTGACGACGACCACCCAAAAAGTAGTGTTGGGTTGCTCATGAGTGAGTGAACAAAAAAGAGTTGTTCACTCAACTGAGTGAGCGAACTGGTTCCTTCCTTTTTGTTCTTTTTTGTTCACTTGCTCATTTTTGTTCACTTGCTCATTTTTGCTCATTTTTGTTCACTTGTTCATTTTTGTTCACTTGTTCACTTGCTCCCTTGTTCATTTGTGCTTAGTTACTCTTTTTTGCACATTTTGTTCTCATTCAATAAGTACAGAATTTAAACCGAAAATGGAATATTATGGATGGAATTCAATTATCCATGAAGGATTTCGTTTTACTATTTTTAAATGCCCAATGAAGGGAGCAAAAGTTTTGCCACAAATTAAAATGTAAAAATATCGGTAAGTTTGAAAATTAATTATGAAACATAATCTAATCATAATCATTGGCTTGGTAATTCACTGAGCAATGAGCAACTGAGCAATGAACAGTGAGCAAGTAAGCAACTGAGCAATGAACAGTGAGCAAGTGAGCAATATGAGTGAGTTGACTCTTTTGAAAAAAAAGAACAAGTGAACATGTTCACCTAAAAGAGCAGTATTTACACAACACTACCAAAAAGCGCTTCTTATATACACTTGTTACCACAACCCTTTCAATTCTAAGAATCAAAGTCTAACGGTATTTCTAACGCTCGCTCTCGCTCTAACTCTTATTGGCAAATGTAAATACCCAAACCTGAAAACATTGCACTTGTCATTTAGTATGGCTAACTTAACGCGGAAGGAGCCACCGCTCTTTATACCGATTCAACGAGAATTCGAAGAGTTCGGAGCGATATGCTTTTCCCGCTCTTCGTAAACCCAATAGACGAAATGGCATGTCGTTCTATCTCCCTCTTTTCAACCCTCGGCGTTTCTGGTATATAAAGAGGTAGCGAAACGGGCAGCACGTTTATTGTGTTATTAGAGGCGCGAAGAGAACAGTGAATTTGGAAATTGAAATGGTGGTGGTGGCAAGGCCCCACGCAAACAACTGGCTACAAAGGCCGCACGTAAAAGTGCGCCAGCCACCGGAGGAGTAAAGAAGCCCCATCGCTATCGCCCCGGAACTGTGGCTCTCCGTGAGATCCGTCGCTACCAGAAGAGTACTGAGCTGTTGATCCGTAAACTGCCATTCCAGCGGTTGGTGCGTGAAATAGCTCAGGATTTCAAGACAGATTTGCGCTTCCAGAGCTCTGCTGTGATGGCTTTGCAGGAAGCTAGCGAAGCCTATCTGGTTGGTCTGTTTGAAGATACCAATTTGTGCGCCATCCATGCTAAGCGTGTTACTATTATGCCCAAAGACATCCAGCTGGCCCGTCGTATCCGTGGAGAGCGCGCTTAAATTGAACAATTGTCAATTGGCAGCCCTTAAATTTAAACTAAAAAATCGGTCCTTTTCAGGACCACAAAGCTTTTTTTAACTGAGATTTGAATAACTATTTTGATTTTACAGAACTTATTTTTAGGTTTAAAAGGCTGAAAAAAATATTTTTTCGAACGCTAGGATATATATTATAACTAAAATAAATCCAAGCATTTAAAAGCATGTTTTTTTTATGAATAAGGAATTGTTTACAAAATAAACATTGAAATACACTGTTGTCATTATTTGGAAGATACATATATGAAGAACCAAAAATATGTCTGGTCTTGTGTGAGCAGCGGATCATCAAAATAATCATTTATTAATAATTTATAAATAATGTTATTATGATTTTTACAAAAGCGGCAAAGGGTCGAAGGGTCTTGTTATAAAAAAGTTGAATTACATTTCATTTTTTTTTTTAATATACATATTGTCTATTGGAAACTAATTTATAAGTTGTATATTATTAAATAATATAGTAAATTGTGTATATATTGTCAAATGAAATTCATTAGTCCCAAGAACAAATTGTAGTTTATTTTTTGCGTTTTAATATGGTAACTAAAAGTTAAGTAAGAAAAGTTTATTGGTAATATGAACACATTCAGAATATAAATTACTAGCCTCAACGTATACCTTCGAGCTACCAGTGGAAAATATACAATCCATTTTTGAGACGAAAATGAATTTAGAATTTTTAAGATATGCAGAATGGGAAATAGATAAGATTTATTCTAATATTAAACATTTTAATTTACATTATTTTAGAAAAATAATATTTTTTAGTACGAAAACAGTTTCTTAATGTCAAATGAAAGTTCACATTTTATCCAGGAAAGGGTCATTTTAAAAGCTATATTTAAGCATGAATACTTCATAAAAATATAGTTACGTTTTGCATAGCTGGTAGTTGAAAGTTCAATTTAAGACTTTCAGTAGTAAATTAACAAAAAATACAACAATTTTATATTTTTAATGACGTTTTAATGCAAAATATTTAAGATATTAACGTAAACGTGCACTTTCGGGTACCCAAAAACAAGTATCGAATCTATATACGGCAACTGAGAAAGGTTTTCCTCAAATTTTGAATATTTAAGATTCAAACGCAATTAAAAAAAACATTAATTTTATTATCATAAGAACAAAATAATGAAAAATAATTACACCCTTTGAAAAAACATTTGTAACACAAATGAACTGTGCCAAACACATAGTCAAACTGCTCTCCTCCTCGATTCTCATCCGAACAAGGGACTTTGGATGTGGGTTCGCGGGCTATTTTTTGCATAAAAAAAGTTTATTTTTGTGAATAAAGATTTAAAGAATGTCTGATTCAGCAGTAGCTACATCTGCGTCTCCTGTGGCAGCTCCACCGGCGCCGGCTGAGAAGAAAGTAGCAGCCAAAAAGGCAACTGGATCTGCTGCCACAAAAGCGAAGAAGATCGCAGCACCACCATCGCATCCGCCAACTCAACAAATGGTAGACGCTTCAATTAAGAATTTGAAGGAGCGTGGGGGCTCCTCGCTTCTAGCAATCAAGAAGTACATCATTGCCACATACAAGTGCGATGCTCAGAAACTGGCTCCTTTCATCAAGAAGTACCTGAAGTCTGCTGTGGCCAATGGTAAGCTGATCCAGACGAAGGGAAAGGGTGCTTCTGGTTCCTTTAAATTATCGGCTTCAGCCAAAAAGGAGCCCAAGCCGAAGCCTTCTTCTGTTGAGAAAAAAACTAAAAGCAAGAAGGTATCGACCAAGAAGACCGGAGCCACCACTAAGAAGGCTGCGGGAGCTGCCGACAAGAAGCCGAAAACTAAAAAAGCCGTGGCTACCAAGAAGACAGCTGAAAAGAAGAAAACCGAGAAGGCCAAGGCAAAGGACGCTAAGAAGTCTGGTACCGTTAAGGCTAAAACAGTAGCAACAAAAGTGAAGCCATCATCGGCGAAACCAAAGGCAGCTAAAGCCCCAAAGGCTAAACCAGCTGCATCCGCTAAGCCCAAGAAGACGGTAAAGAAAGCACCAGCTCCTACTACCGCAAAGAAGCCGAAAGCTAAGACCACGGCAGCGAAAAAATAAATTGTGATAATGTGCATTATATTTGTACAGTTTCGCAATCGCAATTTTAGATTTCGATATCTAAAATTACATTAAACAAGCCCTTTTCAGGGCTACAATACATTTTTTAAAGAGAAAAAATATCAATTTTGCTTAGCTTGACATTTTAGAAGAGTATCTTAATCCTAATTGGATTCAAAATAGCAATCGTAATTTTGAAAATTGTATTAATATAAGAATATAATATATTATATAAATGCTAATACAGTATAAATATAAATTCCATCCATCCTAATTGGATTTAAAATAGCGATCGCGAATTGGCTATTTATAATATAGTATATTAATACTAAAACAACATAAATTAAATTTCAGTTTCTTACAAAAACTAATTCAAACAATTAATTTATTTACTTTTATTGAAAAATGGGTGTCTTTGATGAAATAATGTTGTGGCCCTGAAAAGGGCCTTTTTTCGATCATTCTGCCCATCAAGCGAGAAATCTACTTGGAGCTTGTATACTTGGTGACAGCCTTGGTTCCTTCACTGACGGCGTGCTTGGCCAACTCTCCAGGCAGGAGAAGGCGAACAGCCGTTTGGATTTCCCGACTGGTGATGGTCGAGCGCTTGTTGTAATGCGCCAGACGCGATGCCTCAGCAGCAATACGCTCAAAGATATCGTTCACGAAGCTGTTCATTATACTCATAGCTTTAGACGAAATTCCAGTGTCAGGGTGGACCTGCTTCAGAACCTTGTAGATGTAGATGGCATAGCTTTCCTTCCTCTTGCGCTTCTTCTTCTTATCGTTCTTGGTTATATTTTTCTGAGCTTTGCCAGCCTTCTTGGCTGCCTTTCCACTGGTTTTCGGCGGCATTATTACTTTAAAATTCACTTCACTTCCACTTATACCAAAGTTGGTGTTGGATCAGTTTTTAGTACTTTTATTCGAGCAGGGTTTTCAGGTCTGCTATTCAAAATGTTCATCAGAAACGACCTACCCCCAACGGAACGCAAAGGCAAACGCATAGGTATAAATTGGTGTTCCGAAGTTGTGTTCAATATTCGTGTGTGAAGTGAATAAACGTGAAGTAAAAAAATATGTCTGGCCGTGGCAAGGGTGGAAAAGTGAAGGGAAAGGCAAAGTCCCGATCGAATCGTGCTGGTCTTCAGTTTCCCGTTGGACGTATTCACCGTCTGCTCCGCAAAGGCAACTATGCTGAACGCGTTGGTGCCGGCGCTCCTGTTTATCTGGCTGCCGTTATGGAATACCTGGCAGCTGAAGTTCTCGAGTTAGCTGGCAATGCTGCCCGTGACAACAAGAAGACTAGGATCATTCCCCGTCATCTGCAGTTGGCCATTCGCAATGACGAGGAGTTGAACAAGCTGCTCTCTGGTGTCACCATTGCTCAGGGTGGCGTTCTGCCCAACATCCAGGCTGTCCTGTTGCCAAAGAAGACCGAGAAGAAGGCTTAAAGATTTAATTGCGGTCCTGTATCTTACCTGCTTGTACATAAACTCATATATAAACCCAAACGTCCTTTTCAGGACGACCAAACCATTTAAGAAGAATGCAAATTTTCATTAGAAATATTAGGCCAAGACAATAGTTTAAACAACAAAAAAATATTCTAAACAGATTTATTGGAGAAAAATGTATGTTTGTGGATACATTATGTATCTATGATAGAAATAAAAGTTGAAATTCCACTTACATATAAAATACAAGAATTTCGTATTTATTATTTGCGTGAAGTGTGATTGAAAAAAATATATGTATATATGAAGCTTCTTTTCTAGTAGTTTCTTTCTCTTTTTAAAATAAAACTTTTAGATTTAAGTCATATTGTGCGTTTTTATTGATTGTATAATACACATATATTAACGAATTGTATAAACTACAATATATATTTTACTATAAGTGTAGACTTCAGTCCACTGGTGGGTGCCGCATGCCTTAAGCGTGCTGAATAATTAGATATATTTATTGTCTAATAGGCTAAGATATGTAGGTATTATTTAAAATTTATTTCTCTTTTTCTGTTAAAACAAATTGTGGTCCTGAAAAGGACCGATTGTATACATAGTTAAGTACAGGCTGTACAAAAATAATTTTAACCGCCAAAGCCGTATAGAGTGCGTCCTTGTCTCTTCAGGGCATAAACAACATCCATGGCCGTCACGGTCTTCCTTTTGGCGTGTTCGGTGTAGGTGACAGCATCGCGAATTACGTTCTCCAAAAACACTTTTAGAACTCCACGAGTTTCCTCGTAGATAAGACCAGAGATGCGCTTCACACCGCCACGACGAGCCAAACGACGGATAGCTGGCTTCGTAATACCCTGGATGTTATCACGCAAGACTTTGCGATGACGCTTAGCGCCACCTTTTCCCAGACCTTTGCCACCTTTACCGCGTCCAGTCATTTTTCAGTTTTGTTTATTAACGATACGACACTGCACGATAGTCACTGAAGAACTAACTTAACGCGGAAGGAGCCACCGCTCTTTATACCGATTCAACGAGAATTCGAAGAGTTCGGAGCGATATGCTTTTCCCGCTCTTCGTAAACCCAATAGACGAAATGGCATGTCGTTCTATCTCCCTCTTTTCAACCCTCGGCGTTTCTGGTATATAAAGAGGTAGCGAAACGGGCAGCACGTTTATTGTGTTATTAGAGGCGCGAAGAGAACAGTGAATTTGGAAATTGAAATGGCTCGTACAAAGCAGACTGCTCGTAAATCGACTGGTGGCAAGGCCCCACGCAAACAACTGGCTACAAAGGCCGCACGTAAAAGTGCGCCAGCCACCGGAGGAGTAAAGAAGCCCCATCGCTATCGCCCCGGAACTG
Source organism: Drosophila bipectinata (assembly GCF_030179905.1). Taxonomy (NCBI): domain Eukaryota; kingdom Metazoa; phylum Arthropoda; class Insecta; order Diptera; family Drosophilidae; genus Drosophila; species Drosophila bipectinata. The sequence continues at coordinate 105,825 of NW_027222816.1, read as the reverse complement.
TGGCTCTCCGTGAGATCCGTCGCTACCAGAAGAGTACTGAGCTGTTGATCCGTAAACTGCCATTCCAGCGGTTGGTGCGTGAAATAGCTCAGGATTTCAAGACAGATTTGCGCTTCCAGAGCTCTGCTGTGATGGCTTTGCAGGAAGCTAGCGAAGCCTATCTGGTTGGTCTGTTTGAAGATACCAATTTGTGCGCCATCCATGCTAAGCGTGTTACTATTATGCCCAAAGACATCCAGCTGGCCCGTCGTATCCGTGGAGAGCGCGCTTAAATTGAACAATTGTCAATTGGCAGCCCTTAAATTTAAACTAAAAAATCGGTCCTTTTCAGGACCACAAAGCTTTTTTTAACTGAGATTTGAATAACTATTTTGATTTTACAGAACTTATTTTTAGGTTTAAAAGGTTAAAATAGGTTAGGTTTAAATATTTTTTTTCGAACGCTAGGATATATATTATAACTAAAATAAATCCAAGCATTTAAAAGCATGTTTTTTTTTATAAATAAGGAATTGTTTACAAAATAAACATTGAAATACACTGTTGTCATTATTTGGAAGATACATATATGAAGAACCAAAAATATGTCTGGTCTTGTGTGAGCAGCGGATCATCAAAATAATCATTTATTAATAATTTATAAATAATGTTATTATGATTTTTACAAAAGCGGCAAAGGGTCGAAGGGTCTTGTTATAAAAAAGTTGAATTACATTTCATTTTTTTTTTTAATATACATATTGTCTATTGGAAACTAATTTATAAGTTGTATATTATTAAATAATATAGTAAATTGTGTATATATTGTCAAATGAAATTCATTAGTCCCAAGAACAAATTGTAGTTTATTTTTTGCGTTTTAATATGGTAACTAAAAGTTAAGTAAGAAAAGTTTATTGGTAATATGAACACATTCAGAATATAAATTACTAGCCTCAACGTATACCTTCGAGCTACCAGTGGAAAATATACAATCCATTTTTGAGACGAAAATGAATTTAGAATTTTTAAGATATGCAGAATGGGAAATAGATAAGATTTATTCTAATATTAAACATTTTAATTTACATTATTTTAGAAAAATAATATTTTTTAGTACGAAAACAGTTTCTTAATGTCAAATGAAAGTTCACATTTTATCCAGGAAAGGGTCATTTTAAAAGCTATATTTAAGCATGAATACTTCATAAAAATATAGTTACGTTTTGCATAGCTGGTAGTTGAAAGTTCAATTTAAGACTTTCAGTAGTAAATTAACAAAAAATACAACAATTTTATATTTTTAATGACGTTTTAATGCAAAATATTTAAGATATTAACGTAAACGTGCACTTTCGGGTACCCAAAAAAAAGTATCGAATCTATATACGGCAACTGAGAAAGGTTTTCCTCAAATTTTGAATATTTAAGATTCAAACGCAATTAAAACAAACATTAATTTTATTATCATAAGAACAAAATAATGAAAAATAATTACACCCTTTGAAAAAACATTTGTAACACAAATGAACTGTGCCAAACACATAGTCAAACTGCTCTCCTCCTCGATTCTCATCCGAACAAGGGACTTTGGATGTGGGTTCGCGGGCTATTTTTTGCATAAAAAAAGTTTATTTTTGTGAATACAAATTTAAAGAATGTCTGATTCAGCAGTAGCTACATCCGCGTCTCCTGTGGCAGCTCCACCGGCGCCGGCTGAGAAGAAAGTAGCAGCCAAAAAGGCAACTGGATCTGCTGCCACAAAAGCGAAGAAGACCGCAGCACCACCATCGCATCCGCCAACTCAACAAATGGTAGACGCTTCAATTAAGAATTTGAAGGAGCGTGGGGGCTCCTCGCTTCTAGCAATCAAGAAGTACATCACTGCCACATACAAGTGCGATGCTCAGAAACTGGCTCCTTTCATCAAGAAGTACCTGAAGTCTGCTGTGGCCAATGGTAAGCTGATCCAGACGAAGGGAAAGGGTGCTTCTGGTTCCTTTAAATTATCGGCTTCAGCCAAAAAGGAGCCCAAGCCGAAGCCTTCTTCTGTTGAGAAAAAAACTAAAAGCAAGAAGGTATCGACCAAGAAGACCGGAGCCACCACTAAGAAGGCCGCGGGAGCTGCCGACAAGAAGCCGAAAACTAAAAAAGCCGTGGCTACCAAGAAGACAGCTGAAAAGAAGAAAACCGAGAAGGCCAAGGCAAAGGACGCTAAGAAGTCTGGTACCGTTAAGGCTAAAACAGTAGCAACAAAAGTGAAGCCATCATCGGCGAAACCAAAGGCAGCTAAAGCCCCAAAGGCTAAACCAGCTGCATCCGCTAAGCCCAAGAAGACGGTAAAGAAAGCACCAGCTCCTACTACCGCAAAGAAGCCGAAAGCTAAGACCACGGCAGCGAAAAAATAAATTGTGATAATGTGCATTATATTTGTACAGTTTCGCAATCGCAATTTTAGATTTCGATATCTAAAATTACATTAAACAAGCCCTTTTCAGGGCTACAATACATTTTTTAAAGAGAAAAAATATCAATTTTGCTTAGCTTGACATTTTAGAAGACTATCTTAATCCTAATTGGATTCAAAATAGCAATCGTAATTTTGAAAATTGTATTAATATAAGAATATAATATATTATATAAATGCTAATACAGTATAAATATAAATTCCATCCATCCTAATTGGATTTAAAATAGCGATCGCGAATTGGCTATTTATAATATAGTATATTAATACTAAAACAACATAAATTAAATTTCAGTTTCTTACAAAAACTAATTCAAACAATTAATTTATTTACTTTTATTGAAAAATGGGTGTCTTTGATGAAATAATGTTGTGGCCCTGAAAAGGGCCTTTTTTCGATCATTCTGCCCATCAAGCGAGAAATCTACTTGGAGCTTGTATACTTGGTGACAGCCTTGGTTCCTTCACTGACGGCGTGCTTGGCCAACTCTCCAGGCAGGAGAAGGCGAACAGCCGTTTGGATTTCCCGACTGGTGATGGTCGAGCGCTTGTTGTAATGCGCCAGACGCGATGCCTCAGCAGCAATACGCTCAAAGATATCGTTCACGAAGCTGTTCATTATACTCATAGCTTTAGACGAAATTCCAGTGTCAGGGTGGACCTGCTTCAGAACCTTGTAGATGTAGATGGCATAGCTTTCCTTCCTCTTGCGCTTCTTCTTCTTATCGTTCTTGGTTATATTTTTCTGAGCTTTGCCAGCCTTCTTGGCTGCCTTTCCACTGGTTTTCGGCGGCATTATTACTTTAAAATTCACTTCACTTCCACTTATACCAAAGTTGGTGTTGGATCAGTTTTTAGTACTTTTATTCGAGCAGGGTTTTCAGGTCTGCTATTCAAAATGTTCATCAGAAACGACCTACCCCCAACGGAACGCAAAGGCAAACGCATAGGTATAAATTGGTGTTCCTAAGTTGTGTTCAATATTCGTGTGTGAAGTGAATAAACGTGAAGTAAAAAAATATGTCTGGCCGTGGCAAGGGTGGAAAAGTGAAGGGAAAGGCAAAGTCCCGATCGAATCGTGCTGGTCTTCAGTTTCCCGTTGGACGTATTCACCGTCTGCTCCGCAAAGGCAACTATGCTGAACGCGTTGGTGCCGGCGCTCCTGTTTATCTGGCTGCCGTTATGGAATACCTGGCAGCTGAAGTTCTCGAGTTAGCTGGCAATGCTGCCCGTGACAACAAGAAGACTAGGATCATTCCCCGTCATCTGCAGTTGGCCATTCGCAATGACGAGGAGTTGAACAAGCTGCTCTCTGGTGTCACCATTGCTCAGGGTGGCGTTCTGCCCAACATCCAGGCTGTCCTGTTGCCAAAGAAGACCGAGAAGAAGGCTTAAAGATTTAATTGCGGTCCTGTATCTTACCTGCTTGTACATAAACTCATATATAAACCCAAACGTCCTTTTCAGGACGACCAAACCATTTAAGAAGAATGCAAATTTTCATTAGAAATATTAGGCCAAGACAATAGTTTAAACAACAAAAAAATATTCTAAACAGATTTATTGGAGAAAAATGTATGTTTGTGGATACATTATGTATCTATGATAGAAATAAAAGTTGAAATTCCACTTACATATAAAATTCAAGAATTTCGTATTTATTATTTGCGTGAAGTGTGATTGAAAAAAATATATATATGAAGCTTCTTTTCTAGTAGTTTCTTTCTCTTTTTAAAATAAAACTTTTAGATTTAAGTCATATTGTGCGTTTTTATTGATTGTATAATACACATATATTAACGAATTGTATAAACTACAATATATATTTTACTATAAGTGTAGACTTCAGTCCACTGGTGGGTGCCGCATGCCTTAAGCGTGCTGAATAATTAGATATATTTATTGTCTAATAGGCTAAGATATGTAGGTATTATTTAAAATTTATTTCTCTTTTTCTGTTAAAACAAATTGTGGTCCTGAAAAGGACCGATTGTATACATAGTTAAGTACAGGCTGTACAAAAATAATTTTAACCGCCAAAGCCGTATAGAGTGCGTCCTTGTCTCTTCAGGGCATAAACAACATCCATGGCCGTCACGGTCTTCCTTTTGGCGTGTTCGGTGTAGGTGACAGCATCGCGAATTACGTTCTCCAAAAACACTTTTAGAACTCCACGAGTTTCCTCGTAGATAAGACCAGAGATGCGCTTCACACCGCCACGACGAGCCAAACGACGGATAGCTGGCTTCGTAATACCCTGGATGTTATCACGCAAGACTTTGCGATGACGCTTAGCGCCACCTTTTCCCAGACCTTTGCCACCTTTACCGCGTCCAGTCATTTTTCAGTTTTGTTTATTAACGATACGACACTGCACGATAGTCACTGAAGAACTAACTTAACGCGGAAGGAGCCACCGCTCTTTATACCGATTCAACGAGAATTCGAAGAGTTCGGAGCGATATGCTTTTCCCGCTCTTCGTAAACCCAATAGACGAAATGGCATGTCGTTCTATCTCCCTCTTTTCAACCCTCGGCGTTTCTGGTATATAAAGAGGTAGCGAAACGGGCAGCACGTTTATTGTGTTATTAGAGGCGCGAAGAGAACAGTGAATTTGGAAATTGAAATGGCTCGTACAAAGCAGACTGCTCGTAAATCGACTGGTGGCAAGGCCCCACGCAAACAACTGGCTACAAAGGCCGCACGTAAAAGTGCGCCAGCCACCGGAGGAGTAAAGAAGCCCCATCGCTATCGCCCCGGAACTGTGGCTCTCCGTGAGATCCGTCGCTACCAGAAGAGTACTGAGCTGTTGATCCGTAAACTGCCATTCCAGCGGTTGGTGCGTGAAATAGCTCAGGATTTCAAGACAGATTTGCGCTTCCAGAGCTCTGCTGTGATGGCTTTGCAGGAAGCTAGCGAAGCCTATCTGGTTGGTCTGTTTGAAGATACCAATTTGTGCGCCATCCATGCTAAGCGTGTTACTATTATGCCCAAAGACATCCAGCTGGCCCGTCGTATCCGTGGAGAGCGCGCTTAAATTGAACAATTGTCAATTGGCAGCCCTTAAATTTAAACTAAAAAATCGGTCCTTTTCAGGACCACAAAGCTTTTTTTAACTGAGATTTGAATAACTATTTTGATTTTACAGAACTTATTTTTAGGTTTAAAAGGTTAAAATAGGTTAGGTTTAAATATTTTTTTTCGAACGCTAGGATATATATTATAACTAAATTAAATCCAAGCATTTAAAAGCATGTTTTTTTTTTATAAATATGGAATTGTTTACAAAATAAACATTGAAATACACTGTTGTCATTATTTGGAAGATACATATATGAAGAACCAAAAATATGTCTGGTCTTGTGTGAGCAGCGGATCATCAAAATAATCATTTATTAATAATTTATAAATAATGTTATTATGATTTTTACAAAAGCGGCAAAGGGTCGAAGGGTCTTGTTATAAAAAAGTTGAATTACATTTTATTTTTTTTTTAATATACATATTGTCTATTGGAAACTAATTTATAAGTTGTATATTATTAAATAATATAGTAAATTGTGTATATATTGTCAAATGAAATTCATTAGTCCTAAGAACAAATTGTAGTTTATTTTTTGCGTTTTAATATGGTAACTAAAAGTTAAGTAAGAAAAGTTTATTGGTAATATGAACACATTCAGAATATAAATTACTAGCCTCAACGTATACCTTCGAGCTACCAGTGGAAAATATACAATCCATTTTTGAGACGAAAATGAATTTAGAATTTTTAAGATATGCAGAATGGGAAATAGATAAGATTTATTCTAATATTAAACATTTTAATTTACATTATTTTAGAAAAATAATATTTTTATACCCTTGCAGAGGGTATTATAATTTTGGTCAAAAGTGTGCAACGCAGTGAAGGAGACATCTCCGACCCTATAAAGTATATATATTCTTGATCAGGATCACCTCCTGAGTTGATATGAGCATGTCCGTCTGTCCGTCTGTCCGTCTGTCCGTCTGTCCGTCTGTCTGTCCGTCTGTCTGTTTCTACGCGAACTAGTCTCTCAGTTTTAAAGCTATCGTCTTGAAACTTTGCACACACCCTTCTTTCCTTTGCACGCAGTATATAAGTCGGAACGGCCCGGATCGGCCGACTATATCCTATAGCTGCCATATAACTGATTGATCGGAAATGGTATAACTTTGGTGTTTTTAGAGTTAGAGAGTTCAAATTTGACATGTGAGCTATTTTTGGCAAAACATTACGTCATGCCAAATTTCATAAGGATCGGCCGACTATATCCTATAGCTGCCATATAACTGAACGATCGGAAATGACCCAACTTTCGTGTTTTTGAAGATAGAAAGCTGGAACTTAGTACAGATTTAATTCTTGGTCAGTTGATCCAACCTACCAAATTTCATTAGGATCGGCCGACTATATCCCATAGCTGCCATATAACTGAACGATCGGAAATGGTATTTGGTAGAAATATCAACTTTCGTATTTTTGAAGATAGAAGTTTGGGACTTTTTTTAGATTTTGTATTGTAATAAATTGGATTATATATTCCTATTCCCATAAGGATCGGCCAACTATATCCGATGTTTGCGATATATATCCGGTTTTAACTGCAAGGGTATATAAACTTCGGCTCCGCCCGAAGTTAGCTTTCCTTTCTTGTTTAGTACTAAAACAGTTTCTTAATGTCAAATGAAAGTTCACATTTTATCCAGGAAAGGGTCATTTTAAAAGCTATATTTAAGCATGAATACTTCATAAAAATATAGTTACGTTTTGCATAGCTGGTAGTTGAAAGTTCAATTTAAGACTTTCAGTAGTAAATTAACAAAAAATACAACAATTTTATATTTTTAATGACGTTTTAATGCAAAATATTTAAGATATTAACGTAAACGTGCACTTTCGGGTACCCAAAAAAAAGTATCGAATCTATATACGGCAACTGAGAAAGGTTTTCCTCAAATTTTGAATATTTAAGATTCAAACGCAATTAAAACAAACATTAATTTTATTATCATAAGAACAAAATAATGAAAAATAATTACACCCTTTGAAAAAACATTTGTAACACAAATGAACTGTGCCAAACACATAGTCAAACTGCTCTCCTCCTCGATTCTCATCCGAACAAGGGACTTTGGATGTGGGTTCGCGGGCTATTTTTTGCATAAAAAAAGTTTATTTTTGTGAATAAAAATTTAAAGAATGTCTGATTCAGCAGTAGCTACATCCGCGTCTCCTGTGGCAGCTCCACCGGCGCCGGCTGAGAAGAAAGTAGCAGCCAAAAAGGCAACTGGATCTGCTGCCACAAAAGCGAAGAAGACCGCAGCACCACCATCGCATCCGCCAACTCAACAAATGGTAGACGCTTCAATTAAGAATTTGAAGGAGCGTGGGGGCTCCTCGCTTCTAGCAATCAAGAAGTACATCACTGCCACATACAAGTGCGATGCTCAGAAACTGGCTCCTTTCATCAAGAAGTACCTGAAGTCTGCTGTGGCCAATGGTAAGCTGATCCAGACGAAGGGAAAGGGTGCTTCTGGTTCCTTTAAATTATCGGCTTCAGCCAAAAAGGAGCCCAAGCCGAAGCCTTCTTCTGTTGAGAAAAAAACTAAAAGCAAGAAGGTATCGACCAAGAAGACCGGAGCCACCACTAAGAAGGCCGCGGGAGCTGCCGACAAGAAGCCGAAAACTAAAAAAGCCGTGGCTACCAAGAAGACAGCTGAAAAGAAGAAAACCGAGAAGGCCAAGGCAAAGGACGCTAAGAAGTCTGGTACCGTTAAGGCTAAAACAGTAGCAACAAAAGTGAAGCCATCATCGGCGAAACCAAAGGCAGCTAAAGCCCCAAAGGCTAAACCAGCTGCATCCGCTAAGCCCAAGAAGACGGTAAAGAAAGCACCAGCTCCTACTACCGCAAAGAAGCCGAAAGCTAAGACCACGGCAGCGAAAAAATAAATTGTGATAATGTGCATTATATTTGTACAGTTTCGCAATCGCAATTTTAGATTTCGATATCTAAAATTACATTAAACAAGCCCTTTTCAGGGCTACAATACATTTTTTAAAGAGAAAAAATATCAATTTTGCTTAGCTTGACATTTTAGAAGACTATCTTAATCCTAATTGGATTCAAAATAGCAATCGTAATTTTGAAAATTGTATTAATATAAGAATATAATATATTATATAAATGCTAATACAGTATAAATATAAATTTCATCCATCCTAATTGGATTTAAAATAGCGATCGCGAATTGGCTATTTATAATATAGTATATTAATACTAAAACAACATAAATTAAATTTCAGTTTCTTACAAAAACGATTTCAAACAATTAATTTATTTACTTTTATTGAAAAATGGGTGTCTTTGATGAAATAATGTTGTGGCCCTGAAAAGGGCCTTTTTTCGATCATTCTGCCCATCAAGCGAGAAATCTACTTGGAGCTTGTATACTTGGTGACAGCCTTGGTTCCTTCACTGACGGCGTGCTTGGCCAACTCTCCAGGCAGGAGAAGGCGAACAGCCGTTTGGATTTCCCGACTGGTGATGGTCGAGCGCTTGTTGTAATGCGCCAGACGCGATGCCTCAGCAGCAATACGCTCAAAGATATCGTTCACGAAGCTGTTCATTATACTCATAGCTTTAGACGAAATTCCAGTGTCAGGGTGGACCTGCTTCAGAACCTTGTAGATGTAGATGGCATAGCTTTCCTTCCTCTTGCGCTTCTTCTTCTTATCGTTCTTGGTTATATTTTTCTGAGCTTTGCCAGCCTTCTTGGCTGCCTTTCCACTGGTTTTCGGCGGCATTATTACTTTAAAATTCACTTCACTTCCACTTATACCAAAGTTGGTGTTGGATCAGTTTTTAGTACTTTTATTCGAGCAGGGTTTTCAGGTCTGCTATTCAAAATGTTCATCAGAAACGACCTACCCCCAACGGAACGCAAAGGCAAACGCATAGGTATAAATTGGTGTTCCTAAGTTGTGTTCAATATTCGTGTGTGAAGTGAATAAACGTGAAGTAAAAAAATATGTCTGGCCGTGGCAAGGGTGGAAAAGTGAAGGGAAAGGCAAAGTCCCGATCGAATCGTGCTGGTCTTCAGTTTCCCGTTGGACGTATTCACCGTCTGCTCCGCAAAGGCAACTATGCTGAACGCGTTGGTGCCGGCGCTCCTGTTTATCTGGCTGCCGTTATGGAATACCTGGCAGCTGAAGTTCTCGAGTTAGCTGGCAATGCTGCCCGTGACAACAAGAAGACTAGGATCATTCCCCGTCATCTGCAGTTGGCCATTCGCAATGACGAGGAGTTGAACAAGCTGCTCTCTGGTGTCACCATTGCTCAGGGTGGCGTTCTGCCCAACATCCAGGCTGTCCTGTTGCCAAAGAAGACCGAGAAGAAGGCTTAAAGATTTAATTGCGGTCCTGTATCTTACCTGCTTGTACATAAACTCATATATAAACCCAAACGTCCTTTTCAGGACGACCAAACCATTTAAGAAGAATGCAAATTTTCATTAGAAATATTAGGCCAAGACAATAGTTTAAACAACAAAAAAATATTCTAAACAGATTTATTGGAGAAAAATGTATGTTTGTGGATACATTATGTATCTATGATAGAAATAAAAGTTGAAATTCCACTTACATATAAAATACAAGAATTTCGTATTTATTATTTGCGTGAAGTGTGATTGAAAAAAATATATGTATATATGAAGCTTCTTTTCTAGTAGTTTCTTTCTCTTTTTAAAATAAAACTTTTAGATTTAAGTCATATTGTGCGTTTTTATTGATTGTATAATACACATATATTAACGAATTGTATAAACTACAATATATATTTTACTATAAGTGTAGACTTCAGTCCACTGGTGGGTGCCGCATGCCTTAAGCGTGCTGAATAATTAGATATATTTATTGTCTAATAGGCTAAGATATGTAGGTATTATTTAAAATTTATTTCTCTTTTTCTGTTAAAACAAATTGTGGTCCTGAAAAGGACCGATTGTATACATAGTTAAGTACAGGCTGTACAAAAATAATTTTAACCGCCAAAGCCGTATAGAGTGCGTCCTTGTCTCTTCAGGGCATAAACAACATCCATGGCCGTCACGGTCTTCCTTTTGGCGTGTTCGGTGTAGGTGACAGCATCGCGAATTACGTTCTCCAAAAACACTTTTAGAACTCCACGAGTTTCCTCGTAGATAAGACCAGAGATGCGCTTCACACCGCCACGACGAGCCAAACGACGGATAGCTGGCTTCGTAATACCCTGGATGTTATCACGCAAGACTTTGCGATGACGCTTAGCGCCACCTTTTCCCAGACCTTTGCCACCTTTACCGCGTCCAGTCATTTTTCAGTTTTGTTTATTAACGATACGACACTGCACGATAGTCACTGAAGAACTAGGGTTGTTGATAATATATCGAAATATCAATATATCGATATTTTTTGGGAAAAATAATATATTTATATCGTAATATTTTTTTCCCCCAAATATCGAGTGTGCGATAGTTTTTTTTGATATTATCTGATATTTCTGCGTTGGTCACTCTTTGATCAAATTGAAAAAAGTGAAGATCGGCGGTGTGAGAAAAATGGACATAAAGCTAATAAAAAAGAATTATAGTGAAATAAAAAACGGAACAGCAAAGTGTAATTTGTGCAATAAAATGGTAAAAACAAGTGGAAACACCACAAATTTGACGTCACATGTTAAAAATAAACATAACGAATTTTTTTTAAAGTGTCAGCAAAAAAAGGTTTGTACATATTAATAAATTTATATATAAAATAGCGTTTTCTTTTCAGTGTTTTTGTGTGTGTGAAAAGAAATTCGCAGTATAATTGTGCACATATGTAAATGTATTTGTGTGGGCACCGCTAATATATATATTTATGTGTACAACATGACGCCGAAATTTGGCGCCATTTTACCGCGAAGGTGTAGATTTTATTTCGTGTGTGTGAAAAAAAATGTAGATTTCGCAGTAAAATGTCGCAAAATTTCACACACACGAAATAAAATCTACACTACACTGTAAAATAAAATTTACACTTGAATCAAATAAAATATTGGTGAAATCATCTTTTCTTGATCCAAGATTTAAAAAAATGTACATATCACCCATCGGGGTACAGGAGGCAACAAATGATTTGTTGAACGAAATTTCTACCTTTTCAAAGGAAACCCCGGTATGTCAAATTTTAGAGTTCGTAATCATGTATATAATTTAATAGTAATACTTACATTTACATTAATAATAATAATAACTCAACGTAATTAATTCATTAATAATTTATTTATTATTCCGAAGCAAAAATAAAGTATATATTAATTTCCTTTAAATTATTACAGATTTCTGATGACAATGCAGAGGAACAGTGTGTCGATTTTATGGAGGCCCACAATAGGTCAATTTTAAAGGGCCTTTCCTTGCAAAACTCTGATCACAGCGAGCTAAAATTATATCTCAGTTTGCCCCAAACATCATGGGAAAGTAATCCCCTAACATTTTGGAATGCACACAAGGTGGCTATGCCAGGATTATATCAACTCGCCCGGAAATACCTAATTACACCTGGGAGTTCAGTGCCTTCGGAGAGACTGGCTTCGGCTATAAAATGCGTCGTTTGTGATTCAAGGAGTCGAATGACTGATAATCACATAACGCAACGGGTATTTTTAAAGTCTATTAATGCCAAATATTGGCACTAACTTTATACAAGACCAAGACTGTATAATGGAATACAATCTCCTTATTTTTTTATTATATAAGAACTTTGAATTTAATTTAAGATAAATTTTATGTTATTTTTATGAATAGAACTCGAATCTCAGGCAAAGACTATAATGAAATAGAATATTATTTTTCTTTATGTTATATTTTTCTTTATGTTATATTTTTCTTTATGATTTTCAAATGTTATGTTTATGGATTTAAAAAACTAAAGATGAGAAAAACTAAACAGCAATAATAATTTCTGTGTTTTATTTCTATTATTTTATATTCTAAAAAACTTTTTAGGAAACTAAAAAAAATATCAAAAACATCGATATATCGATTTTTTGTAGCGATATATATTTATATCATTTTGATATTTTTTTAAAACAGAAAATATTATCGATACGATAATTTTAAAAAATTCGACATCCCTATGAAGAACTAACTTAACGCGGAAGGAGCCACCGCTCTTTATACCGATTCAACGAGAATTCGAAGAGTTCGGAGCGATATGCTTTTCCCGCTCTTCGTAAACCCAATAGACGAAATGGCATGTCGTTCTATCTCCCTCTTTTCAACCCTCGGCGTTTCTGGTATATAAAGAGGTAGCGAAACGGGCAGCACGTTTATTGTGTTATTAGAGGCGCGAAGAGAACAGTGAATTTGGAAATTGAAATGGCTCGTACAAAGCAGACTGCTCGTAAATCGACTGGTGGCAAGGCCCCACGCAAACAACTGGCTACAAAGGCCGCACGTAAAAGTGCGCCAGCCACCGGAGGAGTAAAGAAGCCCCATCGCTATCGCCCCGGAACTGTGGCTCTCCGTGAGATCCGTCGCTACCAGAAGAGTACTGAGCTGTTGATCCGTAAACTGCCATTCCAGCGGTTGGTGCGTGAAATAGCTCAGGATTTCAAGACAGATTTGCGCTTCCAGAGCTCTGCTGTGATGGCTTTGCAGGAAGCTAGCGAAGCCTATCTGGTTGGTCTGTTTGAAGATACCAATTTGTGCGCCATCCATGCTAAGCGTGTTACTATTATGCCCAAAGACATCCAGCTGGCCCGTCGTATCCGTGGAGAGCGCGCTTAAATTGAACAATTGTCAATTGGCAGCCCTTAAATTTAAACTAAAAAATCGGTCCTTTTCAGGACCACAAAGCTTTTTTTAACTGAGATTTGAATAACTATTTTGATTTTACAGAACTTATTTTTAGGTTTAAAAGGTTAAAATAGGTTAGGTTTAAATATTTTTTTTCGAACGCTAGGATATATATTATAACTAAATTAAATCCAAGCATTTAAAAGCATGTTTTTTTTTTATAAATATGGAATTGTTTACAAAATAAACATTGAAATACACTGTTGTCATTATTTGGAAGATACATATATGAAGAACCAAAAATATGTCTGGTCTTGTGTGAGCAGCGGATCATCAAAATAATCATTTATTAATAATTTATAAATAATGTTATTATGATTTTTACAAAAGCGGCAAAGGGTCGAAGGGTCTTGTTATAAAAAAGTTGAATTACATTTCATTTTTTTTTTTAATATACATATTGTCTATTGGAAACTAATTTATAAGTTGTATATTATTAAATAATATAGTAAATTGTGTATATATTGTCAAATGAAATTCATTAGTCCCAAGAACAAATTGTAGTTTATTTTTTGCGTTTTAATATGGTAACTAAAAGTTAAGTAAGAAAAGTTTATTGGTAATATGAACACATTCAGAATATAAATTACTAGCCTCAACGTATACCTTCGAGCTACCAGTGGAAAATATACAATCCATTTTTGAGACGAAAATGAATTTAGAATTTTTAAGATATGCAGAATGGGAAATAGATAAGATTTATTCTAATATTAAACATTTTAATTTACATTATTTTAGAAAAATAATATTTTTTAGTACGAAAACAGTTTCTTAATGTCAAATGAAAGTTCACATTTTATCCAGGAAAGGGTCATTTTAAAAGCTATATTTAAGCATGAATACTTCATAAAAATATAGTTACGTTTTGCATAGCTGGTAGTTGAAAGTTCAATTTAAGACTTTCAGTAGTAAATTAACAAAAAATACAACAATTTTATATTTTTAATGACGTTTTAATGCAAAATATTTAAGATATTAACGTAAACGTGCACTTTCGGGTACCCAAAAACAAGTATCGAATCTATATACGGCAACTGAGAAAGGTTTTCCTCAAATTTTGAATATTTAAGATTCAAACGCAATTAAAAAAAACATTAATTTTATTATCATAAGAACAAAATAATGAAAAATAATTACACCCTTTGAAAAAACATTTGTAACACAAATGAACTGTGCCAAACACATAGTCAAACTGCTCTCCTCCTCGATTCTCATCCGAACAAGGGACTTTGGATGTGGGTTCGCGGGCTATTTTTTGCATAAAAAAAGTTTATTTTTGTGAATAAAGATTTAAAGAATGTCTGATTCAGCAGTAGCTACATCTGCGTCTCCTGTGGCAGCTCCACCGGCGCCGGCTGAGAAGAAAGTAGCAGCCAAAAAGGAAACTGGATCTGCTGCCACAAAAGCGAAGAAGATCGCAGCACCACCATCGCATCCGCCAACTCAACAAATGGTAGACGCTTCAATTAAGAATTTGAAGGAGCGTGGGGGCTCCTCGCTTCTAGCAATCAAGAAGTACATCACTGCCACATACAAGTGCGATGCTCAGAAACTGGCTCCTTTCATCAAGAAGTACCTGAAGTCTGCTGTGGCCAATGGTAAGCTGATCCAGACGAAGGGAAAGGGTGCTTCTGGTTCCTTTAAATTATCGGCTTCAGCCAAAAAGGAGCCCAAGCCGAAGCCTTCTTCTGTTGAGAAAAAAACTAAAAGCAAGAAGGTATCGACCAAGAAGACCGGAGCCACCACTAAGAAGGCCGCGGGAGCTGCCGACAAGAAGCCGAAAACTAAAAAAGCCGTGGCTACCAAGAAGACAGCTGAAAAGAAGAAAACCGAGAAGGCCAAGGCAAAGGACGCTAAGAAGTCTGGTACCGTTAAGGCTAAAACAGTAGCAACAAAAGTGAAGCCATCATCGGCGAAACCAAAGGCAGCTAAAGCCCCAAAGGCTAAACCAGCTGCATCCGCTAAGCCCAAGAAGACGGTAAAGAAAGCACCAGCTCCTACTACCGCAAAGAAGCCGAAAGCTAAGACCACGGCAGCGAAAAAATAAATTGTGATAATGTGCATTATATTTGTACAGTTTCGCAATCGCAATTTTAGATTTCGATATCTAAAATTACATTAAACAAGCCCTTTTCAGGGCTACAATACATTTTTTAAAGAGAAAAAATATCAATTTTGCTTAGCTTGACATTTTAGAAGAGTATCTTAATCCTAATTGGATTCAAAATAGCAATCGTAATTTTGAAAATTGTATTAATATAAGAATATAATATATTATATAAATGCTAATACAGTATAAATATAAATTTCATCCATCCTAATTGGATTTAAAATAGCGATCGCGAATTGGCTATTTATAATATAGTATATTAATACTAAAACAACATAAATTAAATTTCAGTTTCTTACAAAAACGATTTCAAACAATTAATTTATTTACTTTTATTGAAAAATGGGTGTCTTTGATGAAATAATGTTGTGGCCCTGAAAAGGGCCTTTTTTCGATCATTCTGCCCATCAAGCGAGAAATCTACTTGGAGCTTGTATACTTGGTGACAGCCTTGGTTCCTTCACTGACGGCGTGCTTGGCCAACTCTCCAGGCAGGAGAAGGCGAACAGCCGTTTGGATTTCCCGACTGGTGATGGTCGAGCGCTTGTTGTAATGCGCCAGACGCGATGCCTCAGCAGCAATACGCTCAAAGATATCGTTCACGAAGCTGTTCATTATACTCATAGCTTTAGACGAAATTCCAGTGTCAGGGTGGACCTGCTTCAGAACCTTGTAGATGTAGATGGCATAGCTTTCCTTCCTCTTGCGCTTCTTCTTCTTATCGTTCTTGGTTATATTTTTCTGAGCTTTGCCAGCCTTCTTGGCTGCCTTTCCACTGGTTTTCGGCGGCATTATTACTTTAAAATTCACTTCACTTCCACTTATACCAAAGTTGGTGTTGGATCAGTTTTTAGTACTTTTATTCGAGCAGGGTTTTCAGGTCTGCTATTCAAAATGTTCATCAGAAACGACCTACCCCCAACGGAACGCAAAGGCAAACGCATAGGTATAAATTGGTGTTCCTAAGTTGTGTTCAATATTCGTGTGTGAAGTGAATAAACGTGAAGTAAAAAAATATGTCTGGCCGTGGCAAGGGTGGAAAAGTGAAGGGAAAGGCAAAGTCCCGATCGAATCGTGCTGGTCTTCAGTTTCCCGTTGGACGTATTCACCGTCTGCTCCGCAAAGGCAACTATGCTGAACGCGTTGGTGCCGGCGCTCCTGTTTATCTGGCTGCCGTTATGGAATACCTGGCAGCTGAAGTTCTCGAGTTAGCTGGCAATGCTGCCCGTGACAACAAGAAGACTAGGATCATTCCCCGTCATCTGCAGTTGGCCATTCGCAATGACGAGGAGTTGAACAAGCTGCTCTCTGGTGTCACCATTGCTCAGGGTGGCGTTCTGCCCAACATCCAGGCTGTCCTGTTGCCAAAGAAGACCGAGAAGAAGGCTTAAAGATTTAATTGCGGTCCTGTATCTTACCTGCTTGTACATAAACTCATATATAAACCCAAACGTCCTTTTCAGGACGACCAAACCATTTAAGAAGAATGCAAATTTTCATTAGAAATATTAGGCCAAGACAATAGTTTAAACAACAAAAAAATATTCTAAACAGATTTATTGGAGAAAAATGTATGTTTGTGGATACATTATGTATCTATGATAGAAATAAAAGTTGAAATTCCACTTACATATAAAATTTAAGAATTTCGTATTTATTATTTGCGTGAAGTGTGATTGAAAAAAATATATATATGAAGCTTCTTTTCTAGTAGTTTCTTTCTCTTTTTAAAATAAAACTTTTAGATTTAAGTCATATTGTGCGTTTTTATTGATTGTATAATACACATATATTAACGAATTGTATAAACTACAATATATATTTTACTATAAGTGTAGACTTCAGTCCACTGGTGGGTGCCGCATGCCTTAAGCGTGCTGAATAATTAGATATATTTATTGTCTAATAGGCTAAGATATGTAGGTATTATTTAAAATTTATTTCTCTTTTTCTGTTAAAACAAATTGTGGTCCTGAAAAGGACCGATTGTATACATAGTTAAGTACAGGCTGTACAAAAATAATTTTAACCGCCAAAGCCGTATAGAGTGCGTCCTTGTCTCTTCAGGGCATAAACAACATCCATGGCCGTCACGGTCTTCCTTTTGGCGTGTTCGGTGTAGGTGACAGCATCGCGAATTACGTTCTCCAAAAACACTTTTAGAACTCCACGAGTTTCCTCGTAGATAAGACCAGAGATGCGCTTCACACCGCCACGACGAGCCAAACGACGGATAGCTGGCTTCGTAATACCCTGGATGTTATCACGCAAGACTTTGCGATGACGCTTAGCGCCACCTTTTCCCAGACCTTTGCCACCTTTACCGCGTCCAGTCATTTTTCAGTTTTGTTTATTAACGATACGACACTGCACGATAGTCACTGAAGAACTAACTTAACGCGGAAGGAGCCACCGCTCTTTATACCGATTCAACGAGAATTCGAAGAGTTCGGAGCGATATGCTTTTCCCGCTCTTCGTAAACCCAATAGACGAAATGGCAGGTCGTTCTATCTCCCTCTTTTCAACCCTCGGCGTTTCTGGTATATAAAGAGGTAGCGAAACGGGCAGCACGTTTATTGTGTTATTAGAGGCGCGAAGAGAACAGTGAATTTGGAAATTGAAATGGCTCGTACAAAGCAGACTGCTCGTAAATCGACTGGTGGCAAGGCCCCACGCAAACAACTGGCTACAAAGGCCGCACGTAAAAGTGCGCCAGCCACCGGAGGAGTAAAGAAGCCCCATCGCTATCGCCCCGGAACTGTGGCTCTCCGTGAGATCCGTCGCTACCAGAAGAGTACTGAGCTGTTGATCCGTAAACTGCCATTCCAGCGGTTGGTGCGTGAAATAGCTCAGGATTTCAAGACAGATTTGCGCTTCCAGAGCTCTGCTGTGATGGCTTTGCAGGAAGCTAGCGAAGCCTATCTGGTTGGTCTGTTTGAAGATACCAATTTGTGCGCCATCCATGCTAAGCGTGTTACTATTATGCCCAAAGACATCCAGCTGGCCCGTCGTATCCGTGGAGAGCGCGCTTAAATTGAACAATTGTCAATTGGCAGCCCTTAAATTTAAACTAAAAAATCGGTCCTTTTCAGGACCACAAAGCTTTTTTTAACTGAGATTTGAATAACTATTTTGATTTTACAGAACTTATTTTTAGGTTTAAAAGGTTAAAATAGGTTAGGTTTAAATATTTTTTTTCGAACGCTAGGATATATATTATAACTAAAATAAATCCAAGCATTTAAAAGCATGTTTTTTTTTATAAATAAGGAATTGTTTACAAAATAAACATTGAAATACACTGTTGTCATTATTTGGAAGATACATATATGAAGAACCAAAAATATGTCTGGTCTTGTGTGAGCAGCGGATCATCAAAATAATCATTTATTAATAATTTATAAATAATGTTATTATGATTTTTACAAAAGCGGCAAAGGGTCGAAGGGTCTTGTTATAAAAAAGTTGAATTACATTTCATTTTTTTTTTTAATATACATATTGTCTATTGGAAACTAATTTATAAGTTGTATATTATTAAATAATATAGTAAATTGTGTATATATTGTCAAATGAAATTCATTAGTCCCAAGAACAAATTGTAGTTTATTTTTTGCGTTTTAATATGGTAACTAAAAGTTAAGTAAGAAAAGTTTATTGGTAATATGAACACATTCAGAATATAAATTACTAGCCTCAACGTATACCTTCGAGCTACCAGTGGAAAATATACAATCCATTTTTGAGACGAAAATGAATTTAGAATTTTTAAGATATGCAGAATGGGAAATAGATAAGATTTATTCTAATATTAAACATTTTAATTTACATTATTTTAGAAAAATAATATTTTTTAGTACGAAAACAGTTTCTTAATGTCAAATGAAAGTTCACATTTTATCCAGGAAAGGGTCATTTTAAAAGCTATATTTAAGCATGAATACTTCATAAAAATATAGTTACGTTTTGCATAGCTGGTAGTTGAAAGTTCAATTTAAGACTTTCAGTAGTAAATTAACAAAAAATACAACAATTTTATATTTTTAATGACGTTTTAATGCAAAATATTTAAGATATTAACGTAAACGTGCACTTTCGGGTACCCAAAAAAAAGTATCGAATCTATATACGGCAACTGAGAAAGGTTTTCCTCAAATTTTGAATATTTAAGATTCAAACGCAATTAAAAAAAACATTAATTTTATTATCATAAGAACAAAATAATGAAAAATAATTACACCCTTTGAAAAAACATTTGTAACACAAATGAACTGTGCCAAACACATAGTCAAACTGCTCTCCTCCTCGATTCTCATCCGAACAAGGGACTTTGGATGTGGGTTCGCGGGCTATTTTTTGCATAAAAAAAGTTTATTTTTGTGAATAAAGATTTAAAGAATGTCTGATTCAGCAGTAGCTACATCTGCGTCTCCTGTGGCAGCTCCACCGGCGCCGGCTGAGAAGAAAGTAGCAGCCAAAAAGGCAACTGGATCTGCTGCCACAAAAGCGAAGAAGACCGCAGCACCACCATCGCATCCGCCAACTCAACAAATGGTAGACGCTTCAATTAAGAATTTGAAGGAGCGTGGGGGCTCCTCGCTTCTAGCAATCAAGAAGTACATCACTGCCACATACAAGTGCGATGCTCAGAAACTGGCTCCTTTCATCAAGAAGTACCTGAAGACTGCTGTGGCCAATGGTAAGCTGATCCAGACGAAGGGAAAGGGTGCTTCTGGTTCCTTTAAATTATCGGCTTCAGCCAAAAAGGAGCCCAAGCCGAAGCCTTCTTCTGTTGAGAAAAAAACTAAAAGCAAGAAGGTATCGACCAAGAAGACCGGAGCCACCACTAAGAAGGCCGCGGGAGCTGCCGACAAGAAGCCGAAAACTAAAAAAGCCGTGGCTACCAAGAAGACAGCTGAAAAGAAGAAAACCGAGAAGGCCAAGGCAAAGGACGCTAAGAAGTCTGGTACCGTTAAGGCTAAAACAGTAGCAACAAAAGTGAAGCCATCATCGGCGAAACCAAAGGCAGCTAAAGCCCCAAAGGCTAAACCAGCTGCATCCGCTAAGCCCAAGAAGACGGTAAAGAAAGCACCAGCTCCTACTACCGCAAAGAAGCCGAAAGCTAAGACCACGGCAGCGAAAAAATAAATTGTGATAATGTGCATTATATTTGTACAGTTTCGCAATCGCAATTTTAGATTTCGATATCTAAAATTACATTAAACAAGCCCTTTTCAGGGCTACAATACATTTTTTAAAGAGAAAAAATATCAATTTTGCTTAGCTTGACATTTTAGAAGAGTATCTTAATCCTAATTGGATTCAAAATAGCAATCGTAATTTTGAAAATTGTATTAATATAAGAATATAATATATTATATAAATGCTAATACAGTATAAATATAAATTTCATCCATCCTAATTGGATTTAAAATAGCGATCGCGAATTGGCTATTTATAATATAGTATATTAATACTAAAACAACATAAATTAAATTTCAGATTCTTACAAAAACGATTTCAAACAATTAATTTATTTACTTTTATTGAAAAATGGGTGTCTTTGATGAAATAATGTTGTGGCCCTGAAAAGGGCCTTTTTTCGATCATTCTGCCCATCAAGCGAGAAATCTACTTGGAGCTTGTATACTTGGTGACAGCCTTGGTTCCTTCACTGACGGCGTGCTTGGCCAACTCTCCAGGCAGGAGAAGGCGAACAGCCGTTTGGATTTCCCGACTGGTGATGGTCGAGCGCTTGTTGTAATGCGCCAGACGCGATGCCTCAGCAGCAATACGCTCAAAGATATCGTTCACGAAGCTGTTCATTATACTCATAGCTTTAGACGAAATTCCAGTGTCAGGGTGGACCTGCTTCAGAACCTTGTAGATGTAGATGGCATAGCTTTCCTTCCTCTTGCGCTTCTTCTTCTTATCGTTCTTGGTTATATTTTTCTGAGCTTTGCCAGCCTTCTTGGCTGCCTTTCCACTGGTTTTCGGCGGCATTATTACTTTAAAATTCACTTCACTTCCACTTATACCAAAGTTGGTGTTGGATCAGTTTTTAGTACTTTTATTCGAGCAGGGTTTTCAGGTCTGCTATTCAAAATGTTCATCAGAAACGACCTACCCCCAACGGAACGCAAAGGCAAACGCATAGGTATAAATTGGTGTTCCGAAGTTGTGTTCAATATTCGTGTGTGAAGTGAATAAACGTGAAGTAAAAAAATATGTCTGGCCGTGGCAAGGGTGGAAAAGTGAAAGGAAAGGCAAAGTCCCGATCGAATCGTGCTGGTCTTCAGTTTCCCGTTGGACGTATTCACCGTCTGCTCCGCAAAGGCAACTATGCTGAACGCGTTGGTGCCGGCGCTCCTGTTTATCTGGCTGCCGTTATGGAATACCTGGCAGCTGAAGTTCTCGAGTTAGCTGGCAATGCTGCCCGTGACAACAAGAAGACTAGGATCATTCCCCGTCATCTGCAGTTGGCCATTCGCAATGACGAGGAGTTGAACAAGCTGCTCTCTGGTGTCACCATTGCTCAGGGTGGCGTTCTGCCCAACATCCAGGCTGTCCTGTTGCCAAAGAAGACCGAGAAGAAGGCTTAAAGATTTAATTGCGGTCCTGTATCTTACCTGCTTGTACATAAACTCATATATAAACCCAAACGTCCTTTTCAGGACGACCAAACCATTTAAGAAGAATGCAAATTTTCATTAGAAATATTAGGCCAAGACAATAGTTTAAACAACAAAAAAATATTCTAAACAGATTTATTGGAGAAAAATGTATGTTTGTGGATACATTATGTATCTATGATAGAAATAAAAGTTGAAATTCCACTTACATATAAAATTCAAGAATTTCGTATTTATTATTTGCGTGAAGTGTGATTGAAAAAAATATATATATGAAGCTTCTTTTCTAGTAGTTTCTTTCTCTTTTTAAAATAAAACTTTTAGATTTAAGTCATATTGTGCGTTTTTATTGATTGTATAATACACATATATTAACGAATTGTATAAACTACAATATATATTTTACTATAAGTGTAGACTTCAGTCCACTGGTGGGTGCCGCATGCCTTAAGCGTGCTGAATAATTAGATATATTTATTGTCTAATAGGCTAAGATATGTAGGTATTATTTAAAATTTATTTCTCTTTTTCTGTTAAAACAAATTGTGGTCCTGAAAAGGACCGATTGTATACATAGTTAAGTACAGGCTGTACAAAAATAATTTTAACCGCCAAAGCCGTATAGAGTGCGTCCTTGTCTCTTCAGGGCATAAACAACATCCATGGCCGTCACGGTCTTCCTTTTGGCGTGTTCGGTGTAGGTGACAGCATCGCGAATTACGTTCTCCAAAAACACTTTTAGAACTCCACGAGTTTCCTCGTAGATAAGACCAGAGATGCGCTTCACACCGCCACGACGAGCCAAACGACGGATAGCTGGCTTCGTAATACCCTGGATGTTATCACGCAAGACTTTGCGATGACGCTTAGCGCCACCTTTTCCCAGACCTTTGCCACCTTTACCGCGTCCAGTCATTTTTCAGTTTTGTTTATTAACGATACGACACTGCACGATAGTCACTGAAGAACTAACTTAACGCGGAAGGAGCCACCGCTCTTTATACCGATTCAACGAGAATTCGAAGAGTTCGGAGCGATATGCTTTTCCCGCTCTTCGTAAACCCAATAGACGAAATGGCATGTCGTTCTATCTCCCTCTTTTCAACCCTCGGCGTTTCTGGTATATAAAGAGGTAGCGAAACGGGCAGCACGTTTATTGTGTTATTAGAGGCGCGAAGAGAACAGTGAATTTGGAAATTGAAATGGCTCGTACAAAGCAGACTGCTCGTAAATCGACTGGTGGCAAGGCCCCACGCAAACAACTGGCTACAAAGGCCGCACGTAAAAGTGCGCCAGCCACCGGAGGAGTAAAGAAGCCCCATCGCTATCGCCCCGGAACTGTGGCTCTCCGTGAGATCCGTCGCTACCAGAAGAGTACTGAGCTGTTGATCCGTAAACTGCCATTCCAGCGGTTGGTGCGTGAAATAGCTCAGGATTTCAAGACAGATTTGCGCTTCCAGAGCTCTGCTGTGATGGCTTTGCAGGAAGCTAGCGAAGCCTATCTGGTTGGTCTGTTTGAAGATACCAATTTGTGCGCCATCCATGCTAAGCGTGTTACTATTATGCCCAAAGACATCCAGCTGGCCCGTCGTATCCGTGGAGAGCGCGCTTAAATTGAATTGTCAATTGGCAGCCCTTAAATTTAAACTAAAAAATCGGTCCTTTTCAGGACCACAAAGCTTTTTTTAACTGAGATTTGAATAACTATTTTGATTTTACAGAACTTATTTTTAGGTTTAAAAGGTTAAAATAGGTTAGGTTTAAATATTTTTTTTCGAACGCTAGGATATATATTATAACTAAAATAAATCCAAGCATTTAAAAGCATGTTTTTTTTTATAAATAAGGAATTGTTTACAAAATAAACATTGAAATACACTGTTGTCATTATTTGGAAGATACATATATGAAGAACCAAAAATATGTCTGGTCTTGTGTGAGCAGCGGATCATCAAAATAATCATTTATTAATAATTTATAAATAATGTTATTATGATTTTTACAAAAGCGGCAAAGGGTCGAAGGGTCTTGTTATAAAAAAGTTGAATTACATTTCATTTTTTTTTTTAATATACATATTGTCTATTGGAAACTAATTTATAAGTTGTATATTATTAAATAATATAGTAAATTGTGTATATATTGTCAAATAAAATTCATTAGTCCCAAGAACAAATTGTAGTTTATTTTTTGCGTTTTAATATGGTAACTAAAAGTTAAGTAAGAAAAGTTTATTGGTAATATGAACACATTCAGAATATAAATTACTAGCCTCAACGTATACCTTCGAGCTACCAGTGGAAAATATACAATCCATTTTTGAGACGAAAATGAATTTAGAATTTTTAAGATATGCAGAATGGGAAATAGATAAGATTTATTCTAATATTAAACATTTTAATTTACATTATTTTAGAAAAATAATATTTTTTAGTACGAAAACAGTTTCTTAATGTCAAATGAAAGTTCACATTTTATCCAGGAAAGGGTCATTTTAAAAGCTATATTTAAGCATGAATACTTCATAAAAATATAGTTACGTTTTGCATAGCTGGTAGTTGAAAGTTCAATTTAAGACTTTCAGTAGTAAATTAACAAAAAATACAACAATTTTATATTTTTAATGACGTTTTAATGCAAAATATTTAAGATATTAACGTAAACGTGCACTTTCGGGTACCCAAAAAAAAGTATCGAATCTATATACGGCAACTGAGAAAGGTTTTCCTCAAATTTTGAATATTTAAGATTCAAACGCAATTAAAACAAACATTAATTTTATTATCATAAGAACAAAATAATGAAAAATAATTACACCCTTTGAAAAAACATTTGTAACACAAATGAACTGTGCCAAACACATAGTCAAACTGCTCTCCTCCTCGATTCTCATCCGAACAAGGGACTTTGGATGTGGGTTCGCGGGCTATTTTTTGCATAAAAAAAGTTTATTTTTGTGAATAAAGATTTAAAGAATGTCTGATTCAGCAGTAGCTACATCTGCGTCTCCTGTGGCAGCTCCACCGGCGCCGGCTGAGAAGAAAGTAGCAGCCAAAAAGGCAACTGGATCTGCTGCCACAAAAGCGAAGAAGACCGCAGCACCACCATCGCATCCGCCAACTCAACAAATGGTAGACGCTTCAATTAAGAATTTGAAGGAGCGTGGGGGCTCCTCGCTTCTAGCAATCAAGAAGTACATCACTGCCACATACAAGTGCGATGCTCAGAAACTGGCTCCTTTCATCAAGAAGTACCTGAAGACTGCTGTGGCCAATGGTAAGCTGATCCAGACGAAGGGAAAGGGTGCTTCTGGTTCCTTTAAATTATCGGCTTCAGCCAAAAAGGAGCCCAAGCCGAAGCCTTCTTCTGTTGAGAAAAAAACTAAAAGCAAGAAGGTATCGACCAAGAAGATCGGAGCCACCACTAAGAAGGCCGCGGGAGCTGCCGACAAGAAGCCGAAAACTAAAAAAGCCGTGGCTACCAAGAAGACAGCTGAAAAGAAGAAAACCGAGAAGGCCAAGGCAAAGGACGCTAAGAAGTCTGGTACCGTTAAGGCTAAAACAGTAGCAACAAAAGTGAAGCCATCATCGGCGAAACCAAAGGCAGCTAAAGCCCCAAAGGCTAAACCAGCTGCATCCGCTAAGCCCAAGAAGACGGTAAAGAAAGCACCAGCTCCTACTACCGCAAAGAAGCCGAAAGCTAAGACCACGGCAGCGAAAAAATAAATTGTGATAATGTGCATTATATTTGTACAGTTTCGCAATCGCAATTTTAGATTTCGATATCTAAAATTACATTAAACAAGCCCTTTTCAGGGCTACAATACATTTTTTAAAGAGAAAAAATATCAATTTTGCTTAGCTTGACATTTTAGAAGAGTATCTTAATCCTAATTGGATTCAAAATAGCAATCGTAATTTTGAAAATTGTATTAATATAAGAATATAATATATTATATAAATGCTAATACAGTATAAATATAAATTTCATCCATCCTAATTGGATTTAAAATAGCGATCGCGAATTGGCTATTTATAATATAGTATATTAATACTAAAACAACATAAATTAAATTTCAGATTCTTACAAAAACGATTTCAAACAATTAATTTATTTACTTTTATTGAAAAATGGGTGTCTTTGATGAAATAATGTTGTGGCCCTGAAAAGGGCCTTTTTTCGATCATTCTGCCCATCAAGCGAGAAATCTACTTGGAGCTTGTATACTTGGTGACAGCCTTGGTTCCTTCACTGACGGCGTGCTTGGCCAACTCTCCAGGCAGGAGAAGGCGAACAGCCGTTTGGATTTCCCGACTGGTGATGGTCGAGCGCTTGTTGTAATGCGCCAGACGCGATGCCTCAGCAGCAATACGCTCAAAGATATCGTTCACGAAGCTGTTCATTATACTCATAGCTTTAGACGAAATTCCAGTGTCAGGGTGGACCTGCTTCAGAACCTTGTAGATGTAGATGGCATAGCTTTCCTTCCTCTTGCGCTTCTTCTTCTTATCGTTCTTGGTTATATTTTTCTGAGCTTTGCCAGCCTTCTTGGCTGCCTTTCCACTGGTTTTCGGCGGCATTATTACTTTAAAATTCACTTCACTTCCACTTATACCAAAGTTGGTGTTGGATCAGTTTTTAGTACTTTTATTCGAGCAGGGTTTTCAGGTCTGCTATTCAAAATGTTCATCAGAAACGACCTACCCCCAACGGAACGCAAAGGCAAACGCATAGGTATAAATTGGTGTTCCGAAGTTGTGTTCAATATTCGTGTGTGAAGTGAATAAACGTGAAGTAAAAAAATATGTCTGGCCGTGGCAAGGGTGGAAAAGTGAAAGGAAAGGCAAAGTCCCGATCGAATCGTGCTGGTCTTCAGTTTCCCGTTGGACGTATTCACCGTCTGCTCCGCAAAGGCAACTATGCTGAACGCGTTGGTGCCGGCGCTCCTGTTTATCTGGCTGCCGTTATGGAATACCTGGCAGCTGAAGTTCTCGAGTTAGCTGGCAATGCTGCCCGTGACAACAAGAAGACTAGGATCATTCCCCGTCATCTGCAGTTGGCCATTCGCAATGACGAGGAGTTGAACAAGCTGCTCTCTGGTGTCACCATTGCTCAGGGTGGCGTTCTGCCCAACATCCAGGCTGTCCTGTTGCCAAAGAAGACCGAGAAGAAGGCTTAAAGATTTAATGCGGTCCTGTATCTTACCTGCTTGTACATAAACTCATATATAAACCCAAACGTCCTTTTCAGGACGACCAAACCATTTAAGAAGAATGCAAATTTTCATTAGAAATATTAGGCCAAGACAATAGTTTAAACAACAAAAAAATATTCTAAACAGATTTATTGGAGAAAAATGTATGTTTGTGGATACATTATGTATCTATGATAGAAATAAAAGTTGAAATTCCACTTACATATAAAATTCAAGAATTTCGTATTTATTATTTGCGTGAAGTGTGATTGAAAAAAATATATATATGAAGCTTCTTTTCTAGTAGTTTCTTTCTCTTTTTAAAATAAAACTTTTAGATTTAAGTCATATTGTGCGTTTTTATTGATTGTATAATACACATATATTAACGAATTGTATAAACTACAATATATATTTTACTATAAGTGTAGACTTCAGTCCACTGGTGGGTGCCGCATGCCTTAAGCGTGCTGAATAATTAGATATATTTATTCTAATAGGCTAAGATATGTAGGTATTATTTAAAATTTATTTCTCTTTTTCTGTTAAAACAAATTGTGGTCCTGAAAAGGACCGATTGTATACATAGTTAAGTACAGGCTGTACAAAAATAATTTTAACCGCCAAAGCCGTATAGAGTGCGTCCTTGTCTCTTCAGGGCATAAACAACATCCATGGCCGTCACGGTCTTCCTTTTGGCGTGTTCGGTGTAGGTGACAGCATCGCGAATTACGTTCTCCAAAAACACTTTTAGAACTCCACGAGTTTCCTCGTAGATAAGACCAGAGATGCGCTTCACACCGCCACGACGAGCCAAACGACGGATAGCTGGCTTCGTAATACCCTGGATGTTATCACGCAAGACTTTGCGATGACGCTTAGCGCCACCTTTTCCCAGACCTTTGCCACCTTTACCGCGTCCAGTCATTTTTCAGTTTTGTTTATTAACGATACGACACTGCACGATAGTCACTGAAGAACTAACTTAACGCGGAAGGAGCCACCGCTCTTTATACCGATTCAACGAGAATTCGAAGAGTTCGGAGCGATATGCTTTTCCCGCTCTTCGTAAACCCAATAGACGAAATGGCAGGTCGTTCTATCTCCCTCTTTTCAACCCTCGGCGTTTCTGGTATATAAAGAGGTAGCGAAACGGGCAGCACGTTTATTGTGTTATTAGAGGCGCGAAGAGAACAGTGAATTTGGAAATTGAAATGGCTCGTACAAAGCAGACTGCTCGTAAATCGACTGGTGGCAAGGCCCCACGCAAACAACTGGCTACAAAGGCCGCACGTAAAAGTGCGCCAGCCACCGGAGGAGTAAAGAAGCCCCATCGCTATCGCCCCGGAACTGTGGCTCTCCGTGAGATCCGTCGCTACCAGAAGAGTACTGAGCTGTTGATCCGTAAACTGCCATTCCAGCGGTTGGTGCGTGAAATAGCTCAGGATTTCAAGACAGATTTGCGCTTCCAGAGCTCTGCTGTGATGGCTTTGCAGGAAGCTAGCGAAGCCTATCTGGTTGGTCTGTTTGAAGATACCAATTTGTGCGCCATCCATGCTAAGCGTGTTACTATTATGCCCAAAGACATCCAGCTGGCCCGTCGTATCCGTGGAGAGCGCGCTTAAATTGAACAATTGTCAATTGGCAGCCCTTAAATTTAAACTAAAAAATCGGTCCTTTTCAGGACCACAAAGCTTTTTTTAACTGAGATTTGAATAACTATTTTGATTTTACAGAACTTATTTTTAGGTTTAAAAGGTTAAAATAGGTTAGGTTTAAATATTTTTTTTCGAACGCTAGGATATATATTATAACTAAAATAAATCCA
Source organism: Drosophila bipectinata (assembly GCF_030179905.1). Taxonomy (NCBI): domain Eukaryota; kingdom Metazoa; phylum Arthropoda; class Insecta; order Diptera; family Drosophilidae; genus Drosophila; species Drosophila bipectinata. The sequence continues at coordinate 76,708 of NW_027222816.1, read as the reverse complement.
AGCATTTAAAAGCATGTTTTTTTTTATAAATAAGGAATTGTTTACAAAATAAACATTGAAATACACTGTTGTCATTATTTGGAAGATACATATATGAAGAACCAAAAATATGTCTGGTCTTGTGTGAGCAGCGGATCATCAAAATAATCATTTATTAATAATTTATAATGTTATTATGATTTTTACAAAAGCGGCAAAGGGTCGAAGGGTCTTGTTATAAAAAAGTTGAATTACATTTCATTTTTTTTTTAATATACATATTGTCTATTGGAAACTAATTTATAAGTTGTATATTATTAAATAATATAGTAAATTGTGTATATATTGTCAAATAAAATTCATTAGTCCCAAGAACAAATTGTAGTTTATTTTTTGCGTTTTAATATGGTAACTAAAAGTTAAGTAAGAAAAGTTTATTGGTAATATGAACACATTCAGAATATAAATTACTAGCCTCAACGTATACCTTCGAGCTACCAGTGGAAAATATACAATCCATTTTTGAGACGAAAATGAATTTAGAATTTTTAAGATATGCAGAATGGGAAATAGATAAGATTTATTCTAATATTAAACATTTTAATTTACATTATTTTAGAAAAATAATATTTTTTAGTACGAAAACAGTTTCTTAATGTCAAATGAAAGTTCACATTTTATCCAGGGGTCATTTTAAAAGCTATATTTAAGCATGAATACTTCATAAAAATATAGTTACGTTTTGCATAGCTGGTAGTTGAAAGTTCAATTTAAGACTTTCAGTAGTAAATTAACAAAAAATACAACAATTTTATATTTTTAATGACGTTTTAATGCAAAATATTTAAGATATTAACGTAAACGTGCACTTTCGGGTACCCAAAAAAAAGTATCGAATCTATATACGGCAACTGAGAAAGGTTTTCCTCAAATTTTGAATATTTAAGATTCAAACGCAATTAAAACAAACATTAATTTTATTATCATAAGAACAAAATAATGAAAAATAATTACACCCTTTGAAAAAAACATTTGTAACACAAATGAACTGTGCCAAACACATAGTCAAACTGCTCTCCTCCTCGATTCTCATCCGAACAAGGGACTTTGGATGTGGGTTCGCGGGCTATTTTTTGCATAAAAAAAGTTTATTTTTGTGAATAAAAATTTAAAGAATGTCTGAGTCTAGCTACATCCGCGTCTCCTGTGGCAGCTCCACCGGCGCCGGCTGAGAAGAAAGTAGCAGCCAAAAAGGCAACTGGATCTGCTGCCACAAAAGCGAAGAAGACCGCAGCACCACCATCGCATCCGCCAACTCAACAAATGGTAGACGCTTCAATTAAGAATTTGAAGGAGCGTGGGGGCTCCTCGCTTCTAGCAATCAAGAAGTACATCACTGCCACATACAAGTGCGATGCTCAGAAACTGGCTCCTTTCATCAAGAAGTACCTGAAGTCTGCTGTGGCCAATGGTAAGCTGATCCAGACGAAGGGAAAGGGTGCTTCTGGTTCCTTTAAATTATCGGCTTCAGCCAAAAAGGAGCCCAAGCCGAAGCCTTCTTCTGTTGAGAAAAAAACTAAAAGCAAGAAGGTATCGACCAAGAAGACCGGAGCCACGACTAAGAAGGCCGCGGGAGCTGCCGACAAGAAGCCGAAAACTAAAAAAGCCGTGGCTACCAAGAAGACACTGAAAAGAAGAAACCCGAGAAGGCCAAGGCAAAGGACGCTAAGAAGTCTGGTACCGTTAAGGCTAAAACAGTAGCAACAAAAGTGAAGCCATCATCGGCGAAACCAAAGGCAGCTAAAGCCCCAAAGGCTAAACCAGCTGCATCCGCTAAGCCCAAGAAGACGGTAAAGAAAGCACCAGCTCCTACTACCGCAAAGAAGCCGAAAGCTAAGACCACGGCAGCGAAAAAATAAATTGTGATAATGTGCATTATATTTGTACAGTTTCGCAATCGCAATTTTAGATTTCGATATCTAAAATTACATTAAACAAGCCCTTTTCAGGGCTACAATACATTTTTTAAAGAGAAAAAATATCAATTTTGCTTAGCTTGACATTTTAGAAGAGTATCTTAATCCTAATTGGATTCAAAATAGCAATCGTAATTTTGAAAATTGTATTAATATAAGAATATAATATATTATATAAATGCTAATACAGTATAAATATAAATTTCATCCCTAATTGGATTTAAAATAGCGATCGCGAATTGGCTATTTATAATATAGTATATTAATACTAAAACAACATAAATTAAATTTCAGTTTCTTACAAAAACGATTTCAAACAATTAATTTATTTACTTTTATTGAAAAATGGGTGTCTTTGATGAAATAATGTTGTGGCCCTGAAAAGGGCCTTTTTTCGATCATTCTGCCCATCAAGCGAGAAATCTACTTGGAGCTTGTATACTTGGTGACAGCCTTGGTTCCTTCACTGACGGCGTGCTTGGCCAACTCTCCAGGCAGGAGAAGGCGAACAGCCGTTTGGATTTCCCGACTGGTGATGGTCGAGCGCTTGTTGTAATGCGCCAGACGCGATGCCTCAGCAGCAATACGTTCAAAGATATCGTTCACGAAGCTGTTCATTATACTCATAGCTTTAGACGAAATTCCAGTGTCAGGGTGGACCTGCTTCAGAACCTTGTAGATGTAGATGGCATAGCTTTCCTTCCTCTTGCGCTTCTTCTTCTTATCGTTCTTGGTTATATTTTTCTGAGCTTTGCCAGCCTTCTTGGCTGCCTTTCCACTGGTTTTCGGCGGCATTATTACTTTAAAATTCACTTCACTTCCACTTATACCAAAGTTGGTGTTGGATCAGTTTTTAGTACTTTTATTCGAGCAGGGTTTTCAGGTCTGCTATTCAAAATGTTCATCAGAAACGACCTACCCCCAACGGAACGCAAAGGCAAACGCATAGGTATAAATTGGTGTTCCGAAGTTGTGTTCAATATTCGTGTGTGAAGTGAATAAACGTGAAGTAAAAAAATATGTCTGGCCGTGGCAAGGGTGGAAAAGTGAAGGGAAAGGCAAAGTCCCGATCGAATCGTGCTGGTCTTCAGTTTCCCGTTGGACGTATTCACCGTCTGCTCCGCAAAGGCAACTATGCTGAACGCGTTGGTGCCGGCGCTCCTGTTTATCTGGCTGCCGTTATGGAATACCTGGCAGCTGAAGTTCTCGCCGTAGCTGGCAATGCTGCCCGTGACAACAAGAAGACTAGGATCATTCCCCGTCATCTGCAGTTGGCCATTCGCAATGACGAGGAGTTGAACAAGCTGCTCTCTGGTGTCACCATTGCTCAGGGTGGCGTTCTGCCCAACATCCAGGCTGTCCTGTTGCCAAAGAAGACCGAGAAGAAGGCTTAAAGATTTAATTGCGGTCCTGTATCTTACCTGCTTGTACATAAACTCATATATAAACCCAAACGTCCTTTTCAGGACGACCAAACCATTTAAGAAGAATGCAAATTTTCATTAGAAATATTAGGCCAAGACAATAGTTTAAACAACAAAAAAATATTCTAAACAGATTTATTGGAGAAAAATGTATGTTTGTGGATACATTATGTATCTATGATAGAAATAAAAGTTGAAATTCCACTTACATATAAAATTCAAGAATTTCGTATTTATTATTTGCGTGAAGTGTGATTGAAAAAATATATATATGAAGCTTCTTTTCTAGTAGTTTCTTTCTCTTTTTAAAATAAAACTTTTAGATTTAAGTCATATTGTGCGTTTTTATTGATTGTATAATACACATATATTAACGAATTGTATAAACTACAATATATATTTTACTATAAGTGTAGACTTCAGTCCACTGGTGGGTGCCGCATGCCTTAAGCGTGCTGAATAATTAGATATATTTATTGTCTAATAGGCTAAGATATGTAGGTATTATTTAAAATTTATTTCTCTTTTTCTGTTAAAACAAATTGTGGTCCTGAAAAGGACCGATTGTATACATAGTTAAGTACAGGCTGTACAAAAATAATTTTAACCGCCAAAGCCGTATAGAGTGCGTCCTTGTCTCTTCAGGGCATAAACAACATCCATGGCCGTCACGGTCTTCCTTTTGGCGTGTTCGGTGTAGGTGACAGCATCGCGAATTACGTTCTCCAAAAACACTTTTAGAACTCCACGAGTTTCCTCGTAGATAAGACCAGAGATGCGCTTCACACCGCCACGACGAGCCAAACGACGGATAGCTGGCTTCGTAATACCCTGGATGTTATCACGCAAGACTTTGCGATGACGCTTAGCGCCACCTTTTCCCAGACCTTTGCCACCTTTACCGCGTCCAGTCATTTTTCAGTTTTGTTTATTAACGATACGACACTGCACGATAGTCACTGAAGAACTAACTTAACGCGGAAGGAGCCACCGCTCTTTATACCGATTCAACGAGAATTCGAAGAGTTCGGAGCGATATGCTTTTCCCGCTCTTCGTAAACCCAATAGACGAAATGGCAGGTCGTTCTATCTCCCTCTTTTCAACCCTCGGCGTTTGCTGGTATATAAAGAGGTAGCGAAACGGGCAGCACGTTTATTGTGTTATTAGAGGCGCGAAGAGAACAGTGAATTTGGAAATTGAAATGGCTCGTACAAAGCAGACTGCGCGTAAATCGACTGGTGGCAAGGCCCCACGCAAACAACTGGCTACAAAGGCCGCACGTACAACGGCGCCATCCCCCGGAGGAGTAAAGAAGCCCCATCGCTATCGCCCCGGAACTGTGGCTCTCCGTGAGATCCGTCGCTACCAGAAGAGTACTGAGCTGTTGATCCGTAAACTGCCATTCCAGCGGTTGGTGCGTGAAATAGCTCAGGATTTCAAGACAGATTTGCGCTTCCAGAGCTCTGCTGTGATGGCTTTGCAGGAAGCTAGCGAAGCCTATCTGGTTGGTCTGTTTGAAGATACCAATTTGTGCGCCATCCATGCTAAGCGTGTTACTATTATGCCCAAAGACATCCAGCTGGCCCGTCGTATCCGTGGAGAGCGCGCTTAAATTGAACAATTGTCAATTGGCAGCCCTTAAATTTAAACTAAAAAATCGGTCCTTTTCAGGACCACAAAGCTTTTTTTAACTGAGATTTGAATAACTATTTTGATTTTACAGAACTTATTTTTAGGTTTAAAAGGTTAAAATAGGTTAGGTTTAAATATTTTTTTTCGAACGCTAGGATATATATTATAACTAAAATAAATCCAAGCATTTAAAAGCATGTTTTTTTTTATAAATAAGGAATTGTTTACAAAATAAACATTGAAATACACTGTTGTCATTATTTGGAAGATACATATATGAAGAACCAAAAATATGTCTGGTCTTGTGTGAGCAGCGGATCATCAAAATAATCATTAATAATTTATAAATAATGTTATTATGATTTTTACAAAAGCGACAAAGGGTCGAAGGGTCTTGTTATAAAAAAGTTGAATTACATTTAATTTTTTTTTTTAATATACATATTGTCTATTGGAAACTAATTTATAAGTTGTATATTATTAAATAATATAGTAAATTGTGTATATATTGTCAAATAAAATTCATTAGTCCCAAGAACAAATTGTAGTTTATTTTTTGCGTTTTAATATGGTAACTAAAAGTTAAGTAAGAAAAGTTTATTGGTAATATGAACACATTCAGAATATAAATTACTAGCCTCAACGTATACCTTCGAGCCACCCGTCGAAACTATACAATCCATTTTTGAGACGAAAATGAATTTAGAATTTTTAAGATATGCAGAATGGGAAATAGATAAGATTTATTCTAATATTAAACATTTTAATTTACATTATTTTAGAAAAATAATATTTTTTAGTACGAAAACAGTTTCTTAATGTCAAATGAAAGTTCACATTTTATCCAGGAAAGGGTCATTTTAAAAGCTATATTTAAGCATGAATACTTCATAAAAATATAGTTACGTTTTGCATAGCTGGTAGTTGAAAGTTCAATTTAAGACTTTCAGTAGTAAATTAACAAAAAATACAACAATTTTATATTTTTAATGACGTTTTAATGCAAATATTTAAGATATTAACGTAAACGTGCACTATCGGGTACCCAAAGAAAGACGCGAATCTATATACGGCAACTCAGAAAGGTTTTCCTCGAATTTGGAATATTTACGATTCAAACGCAATTAAAACAAACATTAATATTAGTATCATAAGAACAATAATGAAAAATAATTACACCCTTTGAAAAAACATTTGTAACACAAATGAACTGTGCCAAACACATAGTCAAACTGCTCTCCTCCTCGATTCTCATCCGAACAAGGGACTTTGGATGTGGGGTCGCGGGCTATTTTTGCATAAAAAAGTTTATTTTTGTGAATAAAAATTTAAAGAATGTCTGATTCAGCAGTAGCTACATCCGCGTCTCCTGTGGCAGCTCCACCGGCGCCGGCTGAGAAGAAAGTAGCAGCCAAAAAGGCAACTGGATCTGCTGCCACAAAAGCGAAGAAGACCGCAGCACCACCATCGCATCCGCCAACTCAACAAATGGTAGACGCTTCAATTAAGAATTTGAAGGAGCGTGGGGGCTCCTCGCTTCTAGCAATCAAGAAGTACATCACTGCCACATACAAGTGCGATGCTCAGAAACTGGCTCCTTTCATCAAGAAGTACCTGAAGTCTGCTGTGGCCAATGGTAAGCTGATCCAGACGAAGGGAAAGGGTGCTTCTGGTTCCTTTAAATTATCGGCTTCAGCCAAAAAGGAGCCCAAGCCGAAGCCTTCTTCTGTTGAGAAAAAACTAAAAGCAAGAAGGTATCGACCAAGAAGACCGGAGCCACCACTAAGAAGGCCGCGGGAGCTGCCGACAAGAAGCCGAAAACTAAAAAAGCCGTGGCTACCAAGAAGACAGCTGAAAAGAAGAAAACCGAGAAGGCCAAGGCAAAGGACGCTAAGAAGTCTGGTACCGTTAAGGCTAAAACAGTAGCAACAAAAGTGAAGCCATCATCGGCGAAACCAAAGGCAGCTAAAGCCCCAAAGGCTAAACCAGCTGCATCCGCTAAGCCCAAGAAGACGGTAAAGAAAGCACCAGCTCCTACTACCGCAAAGAAGCCGAAAGCTAAGACCACGGCAGCGAAAAAATAAATTGTGATAATGTGCATTATATTTGTACAGTTTCGCAATCGCAATTTTAGATTTCGATATCTAAAATTACATTAAACAAGCCCTTTTCAGGGCTACAATACATTTTTAAAGAGAAAAATATCAATTTTGCTTAGCTTGACATTTTAGAAGAGTATCTTAATCCTAATTGGATTCAAAATAGCAATCGTAATTTTGAAAATTGTATTAATATAAGAATATAATATATTATATAAATGCTAATACAGTATAAATATAAATTTCATCCATCCTAATTGGATTTAAAATAGCGATCATGAATTGGCTATTTATAATATAGTATATTAATACTAAAACAACATAAATTAAATTTCAGTTTCTTACAAAAACGATTTCAAACAATTAATTTATTTACTTTTATTGAAAAATGGGTGTCTTTGATGAAATAATGTTGTGGCCCTGAAAAGGGCCTTTTTCGATCATTCTGCCCATCAAGCGAGAAATCTACTTGGAGCTTGTATACTTGGTGACAGCCTTGGTTCCTTCACTGACGGCGTGCTTGGCCAACTCTCCAGGCAGGAGAAGGCGAACAGCCGTTTGGATTTCCCGACTGGTGATGGTCGAGCGCTTGTTGTAATGCGCCAGACGCGATGCCTCAGCAGCAATACGCTCAAAGATATCGTTCACGAAGCTGTTCATTATACTCATAGCTTTAGACGAAATTCCAGTGTCAGGGTGGACCTGCTTCAGAACCTTGTAGATGTAGATGGCATAGCTTTCCTTCCTCTTGCGCTTCTTCTTCTTATCGTTCTTGGTTATATTTTTCTGAGCTTTGCCAGCCTTCTTGGCTGCCTTTCCACTGGTTTTCGGCGGCATTATTACTTTAAAATTCACTTCACTTCCACTTATACCAAAGTTGGTGTTGGATCAGTTTTTAGTACTTTTATTCGAGCAGGGTTTTCAGGTCTGCTATTCAAAATGTTCATCAGAAACGACCTACCCCCAACGGAACGCAAAGGCAAACGCATAGGTATAAATTGGTGTTCCGAAGTTGTGTTCAATATTCGTGTGTGAAGTGAATAAACGTGAAGTAAAAGAATATGTCTGGCCGTGGCAAGGGTGGAAAAGTGAAGGGAAAGGCAAAGTCCCGATCGAATCGTGCTGGTCTTCAGTTTCCCGTTGGACGTATTCACCGTCTGCTCCGCAAAGGCAACTATGCTGAACGCGTTGGTGCCGGCGCTCCTGTTTATCTGGCTGCCGTTATGGAATACCTGGCAGCTGAAGTTCTCGAGTTAGCTGGCAATGCTGCCCGTGACAACAAGAAGACTAGGATCATTCCCCGTCATCTGCAGTTGGCCATTCGCAATGACGAGGAGTTGAACAAGCTGCTCTCTGGTGTCACCATTGCTCAGGGTGGCGTTCTGCCCAACATCCAGGCTGTCCTGTTGCCAAAGAAGACCGAGAAGAAGGCTTAAAGATTTAATTGCGGTCCTGTATCTTACCTGCTTGTACATAAACTCATATATAAACCCAAACGTCCTTTTCAGGACGACCAAACCATTTAAGAAGAATGCAAATTTTCATTAGAAATATTAGGCCAAGACAATAGTTTAAACAACAAAAAAATATTCTAAACAGATTTATTGGAGAAAAATGTATGTTTGTGGATACATTATGTATCTATGATAGAAATAAAAGTTGAAATTCCACTTACATATAAAATTCAAGAATTTCGTATTTATTATTTGCGTGAAGTGTGATTGAAAAAATATATATATGAAGCTTCTTTTCTAGTAGTTTCTTTCTCTTTTTAAAATAAAACTTTTAGATTTAAGTCATATTGTGCGTTTTTATTGATTGTATAATACACATATATTAACGAATTGTATAAACTACAATATATATTTTACTATAAGTGTAGACTTCAGTCCACTGGTGGGTGCCGCATGCCTTAAGCGTGCTGAATAATTAGATATATTTATTGTCTAATAGGCTAAGATATGTAGGTATTATTTAAAATTTATTTCTCTTTTTCTGTTAAAACAAATTGTGGTCCTGAAAAGGACCGATTGTATACATAGTTAAGTACAGGCTGTACAAAAATAATTTTAACCGCCAAAGCCGTATAGAGTGCGTCCTTGTCTCTTCAGGGCATAAACAACATCCATGGCCGTCACGGTCTTCCTTTTGGCGTGTTCGGTGTAGGTGACAGCATCGCGAATTACGTTCTCCAAAAACACTTTTAGAACTCCACGAGTTTCCTCGTAGATAAGACCAGAGATGCGCTTCACACCGCCACGACGAGCCAAACGACGGATAGCTGGCTTCGTAATACCCTGGATGTTATCACGCAAGACTTTGCGATGACGCTTAGCGCCACCTTTTCCCAGACCTTTGCCACCTTTACCGCGTCCAGTCATTTTTCAGTTTTGTTTATTAACGATACGACACTGCACGATAGTCACTGAAGAACTAACTTAACGCGGAAGGAGCCACCGCTCTTTATACCGATTCAACGAGAATTCGAAGAGTTCGGAGCGATATGCTTTTCCCGCTCTTCGTAAACCCAATAGACGAAATGGCAGGTCGTTCTATCTCCCTCTTTTCAACCCTCGGCGTTTCTGGTATATAAAGAGGTAGCGAAACGGGCAGCACGTTTATTGTGTTATTAGAGGCGCGAAGAGAACAGTGAATTTGGAAATTGAAATGGCTCGTACAAAGCAGACTGCTCGTAAATCGACTGGTGGCAAGGCCCCACGCAAACAACTGGCTACAAAGGCCGCACGTAAAAGTGCGCCAGCCACCGGAGGAGTAAAGAAGCCCCATCGCTATCGCCCCGGAACTGTGGCTCTCCGTGAGATCCGTCGCTACCAGAAGAGTACTGAGCTGTTGATCCGTAAACTGCCATTCCAGCGGTTGGTGCGTGAAATAGCTCAGGATTTCAAGACAGATTTGCGCTTCCAGAGCTCTGCTGTGATGGCTTTGCAGGAAGCTAGCGAAGCCTATCTGGTTGGTCTGTTTGAAGATACCAATTTGTGCGCCATCCATGCTAAGCGTGTTACTATTATGCCCAAAGACATCCAGCTGGCCCGTCGTATCCGTGGAGAGCGCGCTTAAATTGAACAATTGTCAATTGGCAGCCCTTAAATTTAAACTAAAAAATCGGTCCTTTTCAGGCCCACACAGCCTCTTTTAACTGCGATTTGAATCACTATTTTGAATTTACAGAACTTATTTTTAGGTTTAAAAGGTTAAAATAGGTTAGGTTTAAATATTTTTTTCGAACGCTAGGATATATATTATAACTAAAATAAATCCAAGCATTTAAAAGCATGTTTTTTTATAAATAAGGAATTGTTTACAAAATAAACATTGAAATACACTGTTGTCATTATTTGGAAGATACATATATGAAGAACCAAAAATATGTCTGGTCTTGTGTGAGCAGCGGATCATCAAAATAATCATTTATTAATAATTTATAAATAATGTTATTATGATTTTTACAAAAGCGGCAAAGGGTCGAAGGGTCTTGTTATAAAAAAGTTGAATTACATTTCATTTTTTTTTAATATACATATTGTCTATTGGAAACTAATTTATAAGTTGTATATTATTAAATAATATAGTAAATTGTGTATATATTGTCAAATAAAATTCATTAGTCCCAAGAACAAATTGTAGTTTATTTTTGCGTTTTAATATGGTAACTAAAAGTTAAGTAAGAAAAGTTTATTGGTAATATGAACACATTCAGAATATAAATTACTAGCCTCAACGTATACCTTCGAGCTACCAGTGGAAAATATACAATCCATTTTGAGACGAAAATGAATTTAGAATTTTAAGATATGCAGAATGGGAAATAGATAAGATTTATTCTAATATTAAACATTTTAATTTACATTATTTTAGAAAAATAATACTTTCTAGTACGAAAACAGTTTCTTAATGTCAAATGAAAGTTCACATTTTATCCAGGAAAGGGTCATTTTAAAAGCTATATTTAAGCATGAATACTTCATAAAAATATAGTTACGTTTTGCATAGCTGGTAGTTGAAAGTTCAATTTAAGACTTTCAGTAGTAAATTAACAAAAAATACAACAATTTTATATTTTTAATGACGTTTTAATGCAAAATATTTAAGATATTAACGTAAACGTGCACTTTCGGGTACCCAAAAAAGTATCGAATCTATATACGGCAACTGAGAAAGGTTTTCCTCAAATTTTGAATATTTAAGATTCAAACGCAATTAAAACAAACATTAATTTTATTATCATAAGAACAAAATAATGAAAAATAATTACACCCTTTGAAAAAACATTTGTAACACAAATGAACTGTGCCAAACACATAGTCAAACTGCTCTCCTCCTCGATTCTCATCCGAACAAGGGACTTTGGATGTGGGTTCGCGGGCTATTTTTGCATAAAAAAGTTTATTTTTGTGAATAAAAATTTAAAGAATGTCTGATTCAGCAGTAGCTACATCCGCGTCTCCTGTGGCAGCTCCACCGGCGCCGGCTGAGAAGAAAGTAGCAGCCAAAAAGGCAACTGGATCTGCTGCCACAAAAGCGAAGAAGACCGCAGCACCACCATCGCATCCGCCAACTCAACAAATGGTAGACGCTTCAATTAAGAATTTGAAGGAGCGTGGGGGCTCCTCGCTTCTAGCAATCAAGAAGTACATCACTGCCACATACAAGTGCGATGCTCAGAAACTGGCTCCTTTCATCAAGAAGTACCTGAAGTCTGCTGTGGCCAATGGTAAGCTGATCCAGACGAAGGGAAAGGGTGCTTCTGGTTCCTTTAAATTATCGGCTTCAGCCAAAAAGGAGCCCAAGCCGAAGCCTTCTTCTGTTGAGAAAACAACTAAAAGCAAGAAGGTATCGACCAAGAAGACCGGAGCCACCACTAAGAAGGCCGCGGGAGCTGCCGACAAGAAGCCGAAAACTAAAAAAGCCGTGGCTATCAAGAAGACAGCTGAAAAGAAGAAAACCGAGAAGGCCAAGGCAAAGGACGCTAAGAAGTCTGGTACCGTTAAGGCTAAAACAGTAGCAACAAAAGTGAAGCCATCATCGGCGAAACCAAAGGCAGCTAAAGCCCCAAAGGCTAAACCAGCTGCATCCGCTAAGCCCAAGAAGACGGTAAAGAAAGCACCAGCTCCTACTACCGCAAAGAAGCCGAAAGCTAAGACCACGGCAGCGAAAAAATAAATTGTGATAATGTGCATTATATTTGTACAGTTTCGCAATCGCAATTTTAGATTTCGATATCTAAAATTACATTAAACAAGCCCTTTTCAGGGCTACAATACATTTTTAAAGAGAAAAATATCAATTTTGCTTAGCTTGACATTTTAGAAGAGTATCTTAATCCTAATTGGATTCAAAATAGCAATCGTAATTTTGAAAATTGTATTAATATAAGAATATAATATATTATATAAATGCTAATACAGTATAAATATAAATTTCATCCATCCTAATTGGATTTAAAATAGCGATCGCGAATTGGCTATTTATAATATAGTATATTAATACTAAAACAACATAAATTAAATTTCAGTTTCTTACAAAAACGATTTCAAACAATTAATTTATTTACTTTTATTGAAAAATGGGTGTCTTTGATGAAATAATGTTGTGGCCCTGAAAAGGGCCTTTTTCGATCATTCTGCCCATCAAGCGAGAAATCTACTTGGAGCTTGTATACTTGGTGACAGCCTTGGTTCCTTCACTGACGGCGTGCTTGGCCAACTCTCCAGGCAGGAGAAGGCGAACAGCCGTTTGGATTTCCCGACTGGTGATGGTCGAGCGCTTGTTGTAATGCGCCAGACGCGATGCCTCAGCAGCAATACGCTCAAAGATATCGTTCACGAAGCTGTTCATTATACTCATAGCTTTAGACGAAATTCCAGTGTCAGGGTGGACCTGCTTCAGAACCTTGTAGATGTAGATGGCATAGCTTTCCTTCCTCTTGCGCTTCTTCTTCTTATCGTTCTTGGTTATATTTTTCTGAGCTTTGCCAGCCTTCTTGGCTGCCTTTCCACTGGTTTTCGGCGGCATTATTACTTTAAAATTCACTTCACTTCCACTTATACCAAAGTTGGTGTTGGATCAGTTTTTAGTACTTTTATTCGAGCAGGGTTTTCAGGTCTGCTATTCAAAATGTTCATCAGAAACGACCTACCCCCAACGGAACGCAAAGGCAAACGCATAGGTATAAATTGGTGTTCCGAAGTTGTGTTCAATATTCGTGTGTGAAGTGAATAAACGTCAAGTAAAAAATATGTCTGGCCGTGGCAAGGGTGGAAAAGTGAAGGGAAAGGCAAAGTCCCGATCGAATCGTGCTGGTCTTCAGTTTCCCGTTGGACGTATTCACCGTCTGCTCCGCAAAGGCAACTATGCTGAACGCGTTGGTGCCGGCGCTCCTGTTTATCTGGCTGCCGTTATGGAATACCTGGCAGCTGAAGTTCTCGAGTTAGCTGGCAATGCTGCCCGTGACAACAAGAAGACTAGGATCATTCCCCGTCATCTGCAGTTGGCCATTCGCAATGACGAGGAGTTGAACAAGCTGCTCTCTGGTGTCACCATTGCTCAGGGTGGCGTTCTGCCCAACATCCAGGCTGTCCTGTTGCCAAAGAAGACCGAGAAGAAGGCTTAAAGATTTAATTGCGGTCCTGTATCTTACCTGCTTGTACATAAACTCATATATAAACCCAAACGTCCTTTTCAGGACGACCAAACCATTTAAGAAGAATGCAAATTTTCATTAGAAATATTAGGCCAAGACAATAGTTTAAACAACAAAAAAATATTCTAAACAGATTTATTGGAGAAAAATGTATGTTTGTGGATACATTATGTATCTATGATAGAAATAAAAGTTGAAATTCCACTTACATATAAAATTCAAGAATTTCGTATTTATTATTTGCGTGAAGTGTGATTGAAAAAAATATATATATGAAGCTTCTTTTCTAGTAGTTTCTTTCTCTTTTTAAAATAAAACTTTTAGATTTAAGTCATATTGTGCGTTTTTATTGATTGTATAATACACATATATTAACGAATTGTATAAACTACAATATATATTTTACTATAAGTGTAGACTTCAGTCCACTGGTGGGTGCCGCATGCCTTAAGCGTGCTGAATAATTAGATATATTTATTGTCTAATAGGCTAAGATATGTAGGTATTATTTAAAATTTATTTCTCTTTTTCTGTTAAAACAAATTGTGGTCCTGAAAAGGACCGATTGTATACATAGTTAAGTACAGGCTGTACAAAAATAATTTTAACCGCCAAAGCCGTATAGAGTGCGTCCTTGTCTCTTCAGGGCATAAACAACATCCATGGCCGTCACGGTCTTCCTTTTGGCGTGTTCGGTGTAGGTGACAGCATCGCGAATTACGTTCTCCAAAAACACTTTTAGAACTCCACGAGTTTCCTCGTAGATAAGACCAGAGATGCGCTTCACACCGCCACGACGAGCCAAACGACGGATAGCTGGCTTCGTAATACCCTGGATGTTATCACGCAAGACTTTGCGATGACGCTTAGCGCCACCTTTTCCCAGACCTTTGCCACCTTTACCGCGTCCAGTCATTTTTCAGTTTTGTTTATTAACGATACGACACTGCACGATAGTCACTGAAGAACTAACTTAACGCGGAAGGAGCCACCGCTCTTTATACCGATTCAACGAGAATTCGAAGAGTTCGGAGCGATATGCTTTTCCCGCTCTTCGTAAACCCAATAGACGAAATGGCAGGTCGTTCTATCTCCCTCTTTTCAACCCTCGGCGTTTCTGGTATATAAAGAGGTAGCGAAACGGGCAGCACGTTTATTGTGTTATTAGAGGCGCGAAGAGAACAGTGAATTTGGAAATTGAAATGGCTCGTACAAAGCAGACTGCTCGTAAATCGACTGGTGGCAAGGCCCCACGCAAACAACTGGCTACAAAGGCCGCACGTAAAAGTGCGCCAGCCACCGGAGGAGTAAAGAAGCCCCATCGCTATCGCCCCGGAACTGTGGCTCTCCGTGAGATCCGTCGCTACCAGAAGAGTACTGAGCTGTTGATCCGTAAACTGCCATTCCAGCGGTTGGTGCGTGAAATAGCTCAGGATTTCAAGACAGATTTGCGCTTCCAGAGCTCTGCTGTGATGGCTTTGCAGGAAGCTAGCGAAGCCTATCTGGTTGGTCTGTTTGAAGATACCAATTTGTGCGCCATCCATGCTAAGCGTGTTACTATTATGCCCAAAGACATCCAGCTGGCCCGTCGTATCCGTGGAGAGCGCGCTTAAATTGAACAATTGTCAATTGGCAGCCCTTAAATTTAAACTAAAAAATCGGTCCTTTTCAGGACCACAAAGCTTTTTAACTGAGATTTGAATAACTATTTTGATTTTACAGAACTTATTTTTAGGTTTAAAAGGTTAAAATAGGTTAGGTTTAAATATTTTTTCGAACGCTAGGATATATATTATAACTAAAATAAATCCAAGCATTTAAAAGCATGTTTTTTTATAAATAAGGAATTGTTTACAAAATAAACATTGAAATACACTGTTGTCATTATTTGGAAGATACATATATGAAGAACCAAAAATATGTCTGGTCTTGTGTGAGCAGCGGATCATCAAAATAATCATTTATTAATAATTTATAAATAATGTTATTATGATTTTTACAAAAGCGGCAAAGGGTCGAAGGGTCTTGTTATAAAAAGTTGAATTACATTTCATTTTTTTTTAATATACATATTGTCTATTGGAAACTAATTTATAAGTTGTATATTATTAAATAATATAGTAAATTGTGTATATATTGTCAAATAAAATTCATTAGTCCCAAGAACAAATTGTAGTTTATTTTTGCGTTTTAATATGGTAACTAAAAGTTAAGTAAGAAAAGTTTATTGGTAATATGAACACATTCAGAATATAAATTACTAGCCTCAACGTATACCTTCGAGCTACCAGTGGAAAATATACAATCCATTTTGAGACGAAAATGAATTTAGAATTTTAAGATATGCAGAATGGGAAATAGATAAGATTTATTCTAATATTAAACATTTTAATTTACATTATTTTAGAAAAATAATATTTTTAGTACGAAAACAGTTTCTTAATGTCAAATGAAAGTTCACATTTTATCCAGGAAAGGGTCATTTTAAAAGCTATATTTAAGCATGAATACTTCATAAAAATATAGTTACGTTTTGCATAGCTGGTAGTTGAAAGTTCAATTTAAGACTTTCAGTAGTAAATTAACAAAAAATACAACAATTTTATATTTTTAATGACGTTTTAATGCAAAATATTTAAGATATTAACGTAAACGTGCACTTTCGGGTACCCAAAAAAGTATCGAATCTATATACGGCAACTGAGAAAGGTTTTCCTCAAATTTTGAATATTTAAGATTCAAACGCAATTAAAACAAACATTAATTTTATTATCATAAGAACAAAATAATGAAAAATAATTACACCCTTTGAAAAAACATTTGTAACACAAATGAACTGTGCCAAACACATAGTCAAACTGCTCTCCTCCTCGATTCTCATCCGAACAAGGGACTTTGGATGTGGGTTCATGGGCTATTTTTGCATAAAAAAGTTTATTTTTGTGAATAAAAATTTAAAGAATGTCTGATTCAGCAGTAGCTACATCCGCGTCTCCTGTGGCAGCTCCACCGGCGCCGGCTGAGAAGAAAGTAGCAGCCAAAAAGGCAACTGGATCTGCTGCCACAAAAGCGAAGAAGACCGCAGCACCACCATCGCATCCGCCAACTCAACAAATGGTAGACGCTTCAATTAAGAATTTGAAGGAGCGTGGGGGCTCCTCGCTTCTAGCAATCAAGAAGTACATCACTGCCACATACAAGTGCGATGCTCAGAAACTGGCTCCTTTCATCAAGAAGTACCTGAAGTCTGCTGTGGCCAATGGTAAGCTGATCCAGACGAAGGGAAAGGGTGCTTCTGGTTCCTTTAAATTATCGGCTTCAGCCAAAAAGGAGCCCAAGCCGAAGCCTTCTTCTGTTGAGAAAAAACTAAAAGCAAGAAGGTATCGACCAAGAAGACCGGAGCCACCACTAAGAAGGCCGCGGGAGCTGCCGACAAGAAGCCGAAAACTAAAAAAGCCGTGGCTACCAAGAAGACAGCTGAAAGAAGAAAACCGAGAAGGCCAAGGCAAAGGACGCTAAGAAGTCTGGTACCGTTAAGGCTAAAACAGTAGCAACAAAAGTGAAGCCATCATCGGCGAAACCAAAGGCAGCTAAAGCCCCAAAGGCTAAACCAGCTGCATCCGCTAAGCCCAAGAAGACGGTAAAGAAAGCACCAGCTCCTACTACCGCAAAGAAGCCGAAAGCTAAGACCACGGCAGCGAAAAAATAAATTGTGATAATGTGCATTATATTTGTACAGTTTCGCAATCGCAATTTTAGATTTCGATATCTAAAATTACATTAAACAAGCCCTTTTCAGGGCTACAATACATTTTTAAAGAGAAAAATATCAATTTTGCTTAGCTTGACATTTTAGAAGAGTATCTTAATCCTAATTGGATTCAAAATAGCAATCGTAATTTTGAAAATTGTATTAATATAAGAATATAATATATTATATAAATGCTAATACAGTATAAATATAAATTTCATCCATCCTAATTGGATTTAAAATAGCGATCATGAATTGGCTATTTATAATATAGTATATTAATACTAAAACAACATAAATTAAATTTCAGTTTCTTACAAAAACGATTTCAAACAATTAATTTATTTACTTTTATTGAAAAATGGGTGTCTTTGATGAAATAATGTTGTGGCCCTGAAAAGGGCCTTTCTTCGATCATTCTGCCCATCAAGCGAGAAATCTACTTGGAGCTTGTATACTTGGTGACAGCCTTGGTTCCTTCACTGACGGCGTGCTTGGCCAACTCTCAGGCAGGAGAAGGCGAACAGCCGTTTGGATTTCCCGACTGGTGATGGTCGAGCGCTTGTTGTAATGCGCCAGACGCGATGCCTCAGCAGCAATACGCTCAAAGATATCGTTCACGAAGCTGTTCATTATACTCATAGCTTTAGACGAAATTCCAGTGTCAGGGTGGACCTGCTTCAGAACCTTGTAGATGTAGATGGCATAGCTTTCCTTCCTCTTGCGCTTCTTCTTCTTATCGTTCTTGGTTATATTTTTCTGAGCTTTGCCAGCCTTCTTGGCTGCCTTTCCACTGGTTTTCGGCGGCATTATTACTTTAAAATTCACTTCACTTCCACTTATACCAAAGTTGGTGTTGGATCAGTTTTTAGTACTTTTATTCGAGCAGGGTTTTCAGGTCTGCTATTCAAAATGTTCATCAGAAACGACCTACCCCCAACGGAACGCAAAGGCAAACGCATAGGTATAAATTGGTGTTCCGAAGTTGTGTTCAATATTCGTGTGTGAAGTGAATAAACGTGAAGTAAAAAATATGTCTGGCCGTGGCAAGGGTGGAAAAGTGAAGGGAAAGGCAAAGTCCCGATCGAATCGTGCTGGTCTTCAGTTTCCCGTTGGACGTATTCACCGTCTGCTCCGCAAAGGCAACTATGCTGAACGCGTTGGTGCCGGCGCTCCTGTTTATCTGGCTGCCGTTATGGAATACCTGGCAGCTGAAGTTCTCGAGTTAGCTGGCAATGCTGCCCGTGACAACAAGAAGACTAGGATCATTCCCCGTCATCTGCAGTTGGCCATTCGCAATGACGAGGAGTTGAACAAGCTGCTCTCTGGTGTCACCATTGCTCAGGGTGGCGTTCTGCCCAACATCCAGGCTGTCCTGTTGCCAAAGAAGACCGAGAAGAAGGCTTAAAGATTTAATTGCGGTCCTGTATCTTACCTGCTTGTACATAAACTCATATATAAACCCAAACGTCCTTTTCAGGACGACCAAACCATTTAAGAAGAATGCAAATTTTCATTAGAAATATTAGGCCAAGACAATAGTTTAAACAACAAAAAATATTCTAAACAGATTTATTGGAGAAAAATGTATGTTTGTGGATACATTATGTATCTATGATAGAAATAAAAGTTGAAATTCCACTTACATATAAAATTCAAGAATTTCGTATTTATTATTTGCGTGAAGTGTGATTGAAAAAAATATATATATGAAGCTTCTTTTCTAGTAGTTTCTTTCTCTTTTTAAAATAAAACTTTTAGATTTAAGTCATATTGTGCGTTTTTATTGATTGTATAATACACATATATTAACGAATTGTATAAACTACAATATATATTTTACTATAAGTGTAGACTTCAGTCCACTGGTGGGTGCCGCATGCCTTAAGCGTGCTGAATAATTAGATATATTTATTGTCTAATAGGCTAAGATATGTAGGTATTATTTAAAATTTATTTCTCTTTTTCTGTTAAAACAAATTGTGGTCCTGAAAAGGACCGATTGTATACATAGTTAAGTACAGGCTGTACAAAAATAATTTTAACCGCCAAAGCCGTATAGAGTGCGTCCTTGTCTCTTCAGGGCATAAACAACATCCATGGCCGTCACGGTCTTCCTTTTGGCGTGTTCGGTGTAGGTGACAGCATCGCGAATTACGTTCTCCAAAAACACTTTTAGAACTCCACGAGTTTCCTCGTAGATAAGACCAGAGATGCGCTTCACACCGCCACGACGAGCCAAACGACGGATAGCTGGCTTCGTAATACCCTGGATGTTATCACGCAAGACTTTGCGATGACGCTTAGCGCCACCTTTTCCCAGACCTTTGCCACCTTTACCGCGTCCAGTCATTTTTCAGTTTTGTTTATTAACGATACGACACTGCACGATAGTCACTGAAGAACTAACTTAACGCGGAAGGAGCCACCGCTCTTTATACCGATTCAACGAGAATTCGAAGAGTTCGGAGCGATATGCTTTTCCCGCTCTTCGTAAACCCAATAGACGAAATGGCAGGTCGTTCTATCTCCCTCTTTTCAACCCTCGGCGTTTCTGGTATATAAAGAGGTAGCGAAACGGGCAGCACGTTTATTGTGTTATTAGAGGCGCGAAGAGAACAGTGAATTTGGAAATTGAAATGGCTCGTACAAAGCAGACTGCTCGTAAATCGACTGGTGGCAAGGCCCCACGCAAACAACTGGCTACAAAGGCCGCACGTAAAAGTGCGCCAGCCACCGGAGGAGTAAAGAAGCCCCATCGCTATCGCCCCGGAACTGTGGCTCTCCGTGAGATCCGTCGCTACCAGAAGAGTACTGAGCTGTTGATCCGTAAACTGCCATTCCAGCGGTTGGTGCGTGAAATAGCTCAGGATTTCAAGACAGATTTGCGCTTCCAGAGCTCTGCTGTGATGGCTTTGCAGGAAGCTAGCGAAGCCTATCTGGTTGGTCTGTTTGAAGATACCAATTTGTGCGCCATCCATGCTAAGCGTGTTACTATTATGCCCAAAGACATCCAGCTGGCCCGTCGTATCCGTGGAGAGCGCGCTTAAATTGAACAATTGTCAATTGGCAGCCCTTAAATTTAAACTAAAAAATCGGTCCTTTTCAGGACCACAAAGCTTCTTAACTGAGATTTGAATAACTATTTTGATTTTACAGAACTTATTTTTAGGTTTAAAAGGTTAAAATAGGTTAGGTTTCAATATTTTTTCGAACGCTAGGATATATATTATAACTAAAATAAATCCAAGCATTTAAAAGCATGTTTTTTTTATAAATAAGGAATTGTTTACAAAATAAACATTGAAATACACTGTTGTCATTATTTGGAAGATACATATATGAAGAACCAAAAATATGTCTGGTCTTGTGTGAGCAGCGGATCATCAAAATAATCATTTATTAATAATTTATAAATAATGTTATTATGATTTTTACAAAAGCGGCAAAGGGTCGAAGGGTCTTGTTATAAAAAGTTGAATTACATTTCATTTTTTTTTAATATACATATTGTCTATTGGAAACTAATTTATAAGTTGTATATTATTAAATAATATAGTAAATTGTGTATATATTGTCAAATAAAATTCATTAGTCCCAAGAACAAATTGTAGTTTATTTTTGCGTTTTAATATGGTAACTAAAAGTTAAGTAAGAAAAGTTTATTGGTAATATGAACACATTCAGAATATAAATTACTAGCCTCAACGTATACCTTCGAGCTACCAGTGGAAAATATACAATCCATTTTGAGACGAAAATGAATTTAGAATTTTAAGATATGCAGAATGGGAAATAGATAAGATTTATTCTAATATTAAACATTTTAATTTACATTATTTTAGAAAAATAATATTTTTAGTACGAAAACAGTTTCTTAATGTCAAATGAAAGTTCACATTTTATCCAGGAAAGGGTCATTTTAAAAGCTATATTTAAGCATGAATACTTCATAAAAATATAGTTACGTTTTGCATAGCTGGTAGTTGAAAGTTCAATTTAAGACTTTCAGTAGTAAATTAACAAAAATACAACAATTTTATATTTTTAATGACGTTTTAATGCAAAATATTTAAGATATTAACGTAAACGTGCACTTTCGGGTACCCAAAAAAGTATCGAATCTATATACGGCAACTGAGAAAGGTTTTCCTCAAATTTTGAATATTTAAGATTCAAACGCAATTAAAACAAACATTAATTTTATTATCATAAGAACAAAATAATGAAAAATAATTACACCCTTTGAAAAAACATTTGTAACACAAATGAACTGTGCCAAACACATAGTCAAACTGCTCTCCTCCTCGATTCTCATCCGAACAAGGGACTTTGGATGTGGGTTCATGGGCTATTTTTGCATAAAAAAGGTTGTTTTTGTGAATAAAAATTTAAAGAATGTCTGATTCAGCAGTAGCTACATCCGCGTCTCCTGTGGCAGCTCCACCGGCGCCGGCTGAGAAGAAAGTAGCAGCCAAAAAGGCAACTGGATCTGCTGCCACAAAAGCGAAGAAGACCGCAGCACCACCATCGCATCCGCCAACTCAACAAATGGTAGACGCTTCAATTAAGAATTTGAAGGAGCGTGGGGGCTCCTCGCTTCTAGCAATCAAGAAGTACATCACTGCCACATACAAGTGCGATGCTCAGAAACTGGCTCCTTTCATCAAGAAGTACCTGAAGTCTGCTGTGGCCAATGGTAAGCTGATCCAGACGAAGGGAAAGGGTGCTTCTGGTTCCTTTAAATTATCGGCTTCAGCCAAAAAGGAGCCCAAGCCGAAGCCTTCTTCTGTTGAGAAAAAACTAAAAGCAAGAAGGTATCGACCAAGAAGACCGGAGCCACCACTAAGAAGGCCGCGGGAGCTGCCGACAAGAAGCCGAAAACTAAAAAAGCCGTGGCTACCAAGAAGACAGCTGAAAAGAAGAAAACCGAGAAGGCCAAGGCAAAGGACGCTAAGAAGTCTGGTACCGTTAAGGCTAAAACAGTAGCAACAAAAGTGAAGCCATCATCGGCGAACCCAAGGGCAGCTAAAGCCCCAAGGGCTAAACCAGCTGCATCCGCTAAGCCCAAGAAGACGGTAAAGAAAGCACCAGCTCCTACTACCGCAAAGAAGCCGAAAGCTAAGACCCCGGCAGCGAAAAATAAATTGTGATAATGTGCATTATATTTGTACAGTTTCGCAATCGCAATTTTAGATTTCGATATCTAAAATTACATTAAACAAGCCCTTTTCAGGGCTACAATACATTTTTAAAGAGAAAAATATCAATTTTGCTTAGCTTGACATTTTAGAAGAGTATCTTAATCCTAATTGGATTCAAAATAGCAATCGTAATTTTGAAAATTGTATTAATATAAGAATATAATATATTATATAAATGCTAATACAGTATAAATATAAATTTCATCCATCCTAATTGGATTTAAAATAGCGATCGCGAATTGGCTATTTATAATATAGTATATTAATACTAAAACAACATAAATTAAATTTCAGTTTCTTACAAAAACGATTTCAAACAATTAATTTATTTACTTTTATTGAAAAATGGGTGTCTTTGATGAAATAATGTTGTGGCCCTGAAAAGGGACCTTTCTCGTTCATTCTGCCCATCAAGCGAGAAATCTACTTGGAGCTTGTATACTTGGTGACAGCCTTGGTTCCTTCACTGACGGCGTGCTTGGCCAACTCTCCAGGCAGGAGAAGGCGAACAGCCGTTTGGATTTCCCGACTGGTGATGGTCGAGCGCTTGTTGTAATGCGCCAGACGCGATGCCTCAGCAGCAATACGCTCAAAGATATCGTTCACGAAGCTGTTCATTATACTCATAGCTTTAGACGAAATTCCAGTGTCAGGGTGGACCTGCTTCAGAACCTTGTAGATGTAGATGGCATAGCTTTCCTTCCTCTTGCGCTTCTTCTTCTTATCGTTCTTGGTTATATTTTTCTGAGCTTTGCCAGCCTTCTTGGCTGCCTTTCCACTGGTTTTCGGCGGCATTATTACTTTAAAATTCACTTCACTTCCACTTATACCAAAGTTGGTGTTGGATCAGTTTTTAGTACTTTTATTCGAGCAGGGTTTTCAGGTCTGCTATTCAAAATGTTCATCAGAAACGACCTACCCCCAACGGAACGCAAAGGCAAACGCATAGGTATAAATTGGTGTTCCGAAGTTGTGTTCAATATTCGTGTGTGAAGTGAATAAACGTGAAGTAAAAAATATGTCTGGCCGTGGCAAGGGTGGAAAAGTGAAGGGAAAGGCAAAGTCCCGATCGAATCGTGCTGGTCTTCAGTTTCCCGTTGGACGTATTCACCGTCTGCTCCGCAAAGGCAACTATGCTGAACGCGTTGGTGCCGGCGCTCCTGTTTATCTGGCTGCCGTTATGGAATACCTGGCAGCTGAAGTTCTCGAGTTAGCTGGCAATGCTGCCCGTGACAACAAGAAGACTAGGATCATTCCCCGTCATCTGCAGTTGGCCATTCGCAATGACGAGGAGTTGAACAAGCTGCTCTCTGGTGTCACCATTGCTCAGGGTGGCGTTCTGCCCAACATCCAGGCTGTCCTGTTGCCAAAGAAGACCGAGAAGAAGGCTTAAAGATTTAATTGCGGTCCTGTATCTTACCTGCTTGTACATAAACTCATATATAAACCCAAACGTCCTTTTCAGGACGACCAAACCATTTAAGAAGAATGCAAATTTTCATTAGAAATATTAGGCCAAGACAATAGTTTAAACAACAAAAAAATATTCTAAACAGATTTATTGGAGAAAAATGTATGTTTGTGGATACATTATGTATCTATGATAGAAATAAAAGTTGAAATTCCACTTACATATAAAATTCAAGAATTTCGTATTTATTATTTGCGTGAAGTGTGATTGAAAAAATATATATATGAAGCTTCTTTTCTAGTAGTTTCTTTCTCTTTTTAAAATAAAACTTTTAGATTTAAGTCATATTGTGCGTTTTTATTGATTGTATAATACACATATATTAACGAATTGTATAAACTACAATATATATTTTACTATAAGTGTAGACTTCAGTCCACTGGTGGGTGCCGCATGCCTTAAGCGTGCTGAATAATTAGATATATTTATTGTCTAATAGGCTAAGATATGTAGGTATTATTTAAAATTTATTTCTCTTTTTCTGTTAAAACAAATTGTGGTCCTGAAAAGGACCGATTGTATACATAGTTAAGTACAGGCTGTACAAAAATAATTTTAACCGCCAAAGCCGTATAGAGTGCGTCCTTGTCTCTTCAGGGCATAAACAACATCCATGGCCGTCACGGTCTTCCTTTTGGCGTGTTCGGTGTAGGTGACAGCATCGCGAATTACGTTCTCCAAAAACACTTTTAGAACTCCACGAGTTTCCTCGTAGATAAGACCAGAGATGCGCTTCACACCGCCACGACGAGCCAAACGACGGATAGCTGGCTTCGTAATACCCTGGATGTTATCACGCAAGACTTTGCGATGACGCTTAGCGCCACCTTTTCCCAGACCTTTGCCACCTTTACCGCGTCCAGTCATTTTTCAGTTTTGTTTATTAACGATACGACACTGCACGATAGTCACTGAAGAACTAACTTAACGCGGAAGGAGCCACCGCTCTTTATACCGATTCAACGAGAATTCGAAGAGTTCGGAGCGATATGCTTTTCCCGCTCTTCGTAAACCCAATAGACGAAATGGCAGGTCGTTCTATCTCCCTCTTTTCAACCCTCGGCGTTTCTGGTATATAAAGAGGTAGCGAAACGGGCAGCACGTTTATTGTGTTATTAGAGGCGCGAAGAGAACAGTGAATTTGGAAATTGAAATGGCTCGTACAAAGCAGACTGCTCGTAAATCGACTGGTGGCAAGGCCCCACGCAAACAACTGGCTACAAAGGCCGCACGTAAAAGTGCGCCAGCCACCGGAGGAGTAAAGAAGCCCCATCGCTATCGCCCCGGAACTGTGGCTCTCCGTGAGATCCGTCGCTACCAGAAGAGTACTGAGCTGTTGATCCGTAAACTGCCATTCCAGCGGTTGGTGCGTGAAATAGCTCAGGATTTCAAGACAGATTTGCGCTTCCAGAGCTCTGCTGTGATGGCTTTGCAGGAAGCTAGCGAAGCCTATCTGGTTGGTCTGTTTGAAGATACCAATTTGTGCGCCATCCATGCTAAGCGTGTTACTATTATGCCCAAAGACATCCAGCTGGCCCGTCGTATCCGTGGAGAGCGCGCTTAAATTGAACAATTGTCAATTGGCAGCCCTTAAATTTAAACTAAAAAATCGGTCCTTTTCAGGACCACAAAGCTTTGTACACCTGCGATTTGACTAACTATTTTGCTTTTACAGAACTTATTTTTAGGTTTAAAAGGTTAAAATAGGTTAGGTTTAAATATTTTTTTCGAACGCTAGGATATATATTATAACTAAAATAAATCCAAGCATTTAAAAGCATGTTTTTTTATAAATAAGGAATTGTTTACAAAATAAACATTGAAATACACTGTTGTCATTATTTGGAAGATACATATATGAAGAACCAAAAATATGTCTGGTCTTGTGTGAGCAGCGGATCATCAAAATAATCATTTATTAATAATTTATAAATAATGTTATTATGATTTTTACAAAAGCGGCAAAGGGTCGAAGGGTCTTGTTATAAAAAGTTGAATTACATTTCATTTTTTTTTAATATACATATTGTCTATTGGAAACTAATTTATAAGTTGTATATTATTAAATAATATAGTAAATTGTGTATATATTGTCAAATAAAATTCATTAGTCCCAAGAACAAATTGTAGTTTATTTTTGCGTTTTAATATGGTAACTAAAAGTTAAGTAAGAAAAGTTTATTGGTAATATGAACACATTCAGAATATAAATTACTAGCCTCAACGTATACCTTCGAGCTACCAGTGGAAAATATACAATCCATTTTTGAGACGAAAATGAATTTAGAATTTTAAGATATGCAGAATGGGAAATAGATAAGATTTATTCTAATATTAAACATTTTAATTTACATTATTTTAGAAAAATAATATTTTTAGTACGAAAACAGTTTCTTAATGTCAAATGAAAGTTCACATTTTATCCAGGAAAGGGTCATTTTAAAAGCTATATTTAAGCATGAATACTTCATAAAAATATAGTTACGTTTTGCATAGCTGGTAGTTGAAAGTTCAATTTAAGACTTTCAGTAGTAAATTAACAAAAAATACAACAATTTTATATTTTTAATGACGTTTTAATGCAAAATATTTAAGATATTAACGTAAACGTGCACTTTCAGGTACCCAAAAAAGTATCGAATCTATATACGGCAACTGAGAAAGGTTTTCCTCAAATTTTGAATATTTAAGATTCAAACGCAATTAAAACAAACATTAATTTTATTATCATAAGAACAAAATAATGAAAAATAATTACACCCTTTGAAAAAACATTTGTAACACAAATGAACTGTGCCAAACACATAGTCAAACTGCTCTCCTCCTCGATTCTCATCCGAACAAGGGACTTTGGATGTGGGTTCGCGGGCTATTTTTGCATAAAAAAGTTTATTTTTGTGAATAAAAATTTAAAGAATGTCTGATTCAGCAGTAGCTACATCCGCGTCTCCTGTGGCAGCTCCACCGGCGCCGGCTGAGAAGAAAGTAGCAGCCAAAAAGGCAACTGGATCTGCTGCCACAAAAGCGAAGAAGACCGCAGCACCACCATCGCATCCGCCAACTCAACAAATGGTAGACGCTTCAATTAAGAATTTGAAGGAGCGTGGGGGCTCCTCGCTTCTAGCAATCAAGAAGTACATCACTGCCACATACAAGTGCGATGCTCAGAAACTGGCTCCTTTCATCAAGAAGTACCTGAAGTCTGCTGTGGCCAATGGTAAGCTGATCCAGACGAAGGGAAAGGGTGCTTCTGGTTCCTTTAAATTATCGGCTTCAGCCAAAAAGGAGCCCAAGCCGAAGCCTTCTTCTGTTGAGAAAAAACTAAAAGCAAGAAGGTATCGACCAAGAAGACCGGAGCCACCACTAAGAAGGCCGCGGGAGCTGCCGACAAGAAGCCGAAAACTAAAAAAGCCGTGGCTACCAAGAAGACAGCTGAAAAGAAGAAAACCGAGAAGGCCAAGGCAAAGGACGCTAAGAAGTCTGGTACCGTTAAGGCTAAAACAGTAGCAAGAAAAGTGCAGCCGTCATCAGCGAAACCAAAGGCAGCTAAAGCCCCAAAGGCTAAACCAGCTGCATCCGCTAAGCCCAAGAAGACGGTAAAGAAAGCACCAGCTCCTACTACCGCAAAGAAGCCGAAAGCTAAGACCACGGCAGCGAAAAAATAAATTGTGATAATGTGCATTATATTTGTACAGTTTCGCAATCGCAATTTTAGATTTCGATATCTAAAATTACATTAAACAAGCCCTTTTCAGGGCTACAATACATTTTTAAAGAGAAAAATATCAATTTTGCTTAGCTTGACATTTTAGAAGAGTATCTTAATCCTAATTGGATTCAAAATAGCAATCGTAATTTTGAAAATTGTATTAATATAAGAATATAATATATTATATAAATGCTAATACAGTATAAATATAAATTTCATCCATCCTAATTGGATTTAAAATATCGATCATGAATTGGCTATTTATAATATAGTATATTAATACTAAAACAACATAAATTAAATTTCAGTTTCTTACAAAAACGATTTCAAACAATTAATTTATTTACTTTTATTGAAAAATGGGTGTCTTTGATGAAATAATGTTGTGGCCCTGAAAAGGGCCTTTTTTCGATCATTCTGCCCATCAAGCGAGAAATCTACTTGGAGCTTGTATACTTGGTGACAGCCTTGGTTCCTTCACTGACGGCGTGCTTGGCCAACTCTCAGGCAGGAGAAGGCGAACAGCCGTTTGGATTTCCCGACTGGTGATGGTCGAGCGCTTGTTGTAATGCGCCAGACGCGATGCCTCAGCAGCAATACGCTCAAAGATATCGTTCACGAAGCTGTTCATTATACTCATAGCTTTAGACGAAATTCCAGTGTCAGGGTGGACCTGCTTCAGAACCTTGTAGATGTAGATGGCATAGCTTTCCTTCCTCTTGCGCTTCTTCTTCTTATCGTTCTTGGTTATATTTTTCTGAGCTTTGCCAGCCTTCTTGGCTGCCTTTCCACTGGTTTTCGGCGGCATTATTACTTTAAAATTCACTTCACTTCCACTTATACCAAAGTTGGTGTTGGATCAGTTTTTAGTACTTTTATTCGAGCAGGGTTTTCAGGTCTGCTATTCAAAATGTTCATCAGAAACGACCTACCCCCAACGGAACGCAAAGGCAAACGCATAGGTATAAATTGGTGTTCCGAAGTTGTGTTCAATATTCGTGTGTGAAGTGAATAAACGTGAAGTAACAAAGGATGTATGGCCGTGGCAAGGGTGGAAAAGTGAAGGGAAAGGCAAAGTCCCGATCGAATCGTGCTGGTCTTCAGTTTCCCGTTGGACGTATTCACCGTCTGCTCCGCAAAGGCAACTATGCTGAACGCGTTGGTGCCGGCGCTCCTGTTTATCTGGCTGCCGTTATGGAATACCTGGCAGCTGAAGTTCTCGAGTTAGCTGGCAATGCTGCCCGTGACAACAAGAAGACTAGGATCATTCCCCGTCATCTGCAGTTGGCCATTCGCAATGACGAGGAGTTGAACAAGCTGCTCTCTGGTGTCACCATTGCTCAGGGTGGCGTTCTGCCCAACATCCAGGCTGTCCTGTTGCCAAAGAAGACCGAGAAGAAGGCTTAAAGATTTAATTGCGGTCCTGTATCTTACCTGCTTGTACATAAACTCATATATAAACCCAAACGTCCTTTTCAGGACGACCAAACCATTTAAGAAGAATGCAAATTTTCATTAGAAATATTAGGCCAAGACAATAGTTTAAACAACAAAAAATATTCTAAACAGATTTATTGGAGAAAAATGTATGTTTGTGGATACATTATGTATCTATGATAGAAATAAAAGTTGAAATTCCACTTACATATAAAATTCAAGAATTTCGTATTTATTATTTGCGTGAAGTGTGATTGAAAAAATATATATATGAAGCTTCTTTTCTAGTAGTTTCTTTCTCTTTTTAAAATAAAACTTTTAGATTTAAGTCATATTGTGCGTTTTTATTGATTGTATAATACACATATATTAACGAATTGTATAAACTACAATATATATTTTACTATAAGTGTAGACTTCAGTCCACTGGTGGGTGCCGCATGCCTTAAGCGTGCTGAATAATTAGATATATTTATTGTCTAATAGGCTAAGATATGTAGGTATTATTTAAAATTTATTTCTCTTTTTCTGTTAAAACAAATTGTGGTCCTGAAAAGGACCGATTGTATACATAGTTAAGTACAGGCTGTACAAAAATAATTTTAACCGCCAAAGCCGTATAGAGTGCGTCCTTGTCTCTTCAGGGCATAAACAACATCCATGGCCGTCACGGTC
This sequence comes from Drosophila bipectinata, assembly GCF_030179905.1. Taxonomy (NCBI): domain Eukaryota; kingdom Metazoa; phylum Arthropoda; class Insecta; order Diptera; family Drosophilidae; genus Drosophila; species Drosophila bipectinata. Next base: position 46,689 of record NW_027222816.1, on the reverse strand, counting down.
TTCCTTTTGGCGTGTTCGGTGTAGGTGACAGCATCGCGAATTACGTTCTCCAAAAACACTTTTAGAACTCCACGAGTTTCCTCGTAGATAAGACCAGAGATGCGCTTCACACCGCCACGACGAGCCAAACGACGGATAGCTGGCTTCGTAATACCCTGGATGTTATCACGCAAGACTTTGCGATGACGCTTAGCGCCACCTTTTCCCAGACCTTTGCCACCTTTACCGCGTCCAGTCATTTTTCAGTTTTGTTTATTAACGATACGACACTGCACGATAGTCACTGAAGAACTAACTTAACGCGGAAGGAGCCACCGCTCTTTATACCGATTCAACGAGAATTCGAAGAGTTCGGAGCGATATGCTTTTCCCGCTCTTCGTAAACCCAATAGACGAAATGGCAGGTCGTTCTATCTCCCTCTTTTCAACCCTCGGCGTTTCTGGTATATAAAGAGGTAGCGAAACGGGCAGCACGTTTATTGTGTTATTAGAGGCGCGAAGAGAACAGTGAATTTGGAAATTGAAATGGCTCGTACAAAGCAGACTGCTCGTAAATCGACTGGTGGCAAGGCCCCACGCAAACAACTGGCTACAAAGGCCGCACGTAAAAGTGCGCCAGCCACCGGAGGAGTAAAGAAGCCCCATCGCTATCGCCCCGGAACTGTGGCTCTCCGTGAGATCCGTCGCTACCAGAAGAGTACTGAGCTGTTGATCCGTAAACTGCCATTCCAGCGGTTGGTGCGTGAAATAGCTCAGGATTTCAAGACAGATTTGCGCTTCCAGAGCTCTGCTGTGATGGCTTTGCAGGAAGCTAGCGAAGCCTATCTGGTTGGTCTGTTTGAAGATACCAATTTGTGCGCCATCCATGCTAAGCGTGTTACTATTATGCCCAAAGACATCCAGCTGGCCCGTCGTATCCGTGGAGAGCGCGCTTAAATTGAACAATTGTCAATTGGCAGCCCTTAAATTTAAACTAAAAAATCGGTCCTTTTCAGGACCACAAAGCGGTTTTTAACTGAGATTTGAATAACCATTTTGATTTTACGGAACTTATTTTTAGGTTTAAAAGGTTAAAATAGGTTAGGTTTAAATATTTTTTTCGAACGCTAGGATATATATTATAACTAAAATAAATCCAAGCATTTAAAAGCATGTTTTTTTTATAAATAAGGAATTGTTTACAAAATAAACATTGAAATACACTGTTGTCATTATTTGGAAGATACATATATGAAGAACCAAAAATATGTCTGGTCTTGTGTGAGCAGCGGATCATCAAAATAATCATTTATTAATAATTTATAAATAATGTTATTATGATTTTTACAAAAGCGGCAAAGGGTCGAAGGGTCTTGTTATAAAAAGTTGAATTACATTTCATTTTTTTTTAATATACATATTGTCTATTGGAAACTAATTTATAAGTTGTATATTATTAAATAATATAGTAAATTGTGTATATATTGTCAAATAAAATTCATTAGTCCCAAGAACAAATTGTAGTTTATTTTTGCGTTTTAATATGGTAACTAAAAGTTAAGTAAGAAAAGTTTATTGGTAATATGAACACATTCAGAATATAAATTACTAGCCTCAACGTATACCTTCGAGCTACCAGTGGAAAATATACAATCCATTTTTGAGACGAAAATGAATTTAGAATTTTAAGATATGCAGAATGGGAAATAGATAAGATTTATTCTAATATTAAACATTTTAATTTACATTATTTTAGAAAAATAATATTTTTAGTACGAAAACAGTTTCTTAATGTCAAATGAAAGTTCACATTTTATCCAGGAAAGGGTCATTTTAAAAGCTATATTTAAGCATGAATACTTCATAAAAATATAGTTACGTTTTGCATAGCTGGTAGTTGAAAGTTCAATTTAAGACTTTCAGTAGTAAATTAACAAAAATACAACAATTTTATATTTTTAATGACGTTTTAATGCAAAATATTTAAGATATTAACGTAAACGTGCACTTTCGGGTACCCAAAAAAGGATCGAATCTATATACGGCAACTGAGAAAGGTTTTCCTCAAATTTTGAATATTTAAGATTCAAACGCAATTAAAACAAACATTAATTTTATTATCATAAGAACAAAATAATGAAAAATAATTACACCCTTTGAAAAAACATTTGTAACACAAATGAACTGTGCCAAACACATAGTCAAACTGCTCTCCTCCTCGATTCTCATCCGAACAAGGGACTTTGGATGTGGGTTCGCGGGCTATTTTTGCATAAAAAGTTTATTTTTGTGAATAAAAATTTAAAGAATGTCTGATTCAGCAGTAGCTACATCCGCGTCTCCTGTGGCAGCTCCACCGGCGCCGGCTGAGAAGAAAGTAGCAGCCAAAAAGGCAACTGGATCTGCTGCCACAAAAGCGAAGAAGACCGCAGCACCACCATCGCATCCGCCAACTCAACAAATGGTAGACGCTTCAATTAAGAATTTGAAGGAGCGTGGGGGCTCCTCGCTTCTAGCAATCAAGAAGTACATCACTGCCACATACAAGTGCGATGCTCAGAAACTGGCTCCTTTCATCAAGAAGTACCTGAAGTCTGCTGTGGCCAATGGTAAGCTGATCCAGACGAAGGGAAAGGGTGCTTCTGGTTCCTTTAAATTATCGGCTTCAGCCAAAAAGGAGCCCAAGCCGAAGCCTTCTTCTGTTGAGAAAAAACTAAAAGCAAGAAGGTATCGACCAAGAAGACCGGAGCCACCACTAAGAAGGCCGCGGGAGCTGCCGACAAGAAGCCGAAAACTAAAAAAGCCGTGGCTACCAAGAAGACAGCTGAAAAGAAGAAAACCGAGAAGGCCAAGGCAAAGGACGCTAAGAAGTCTGGTACCGTTAAGGCTAAAACAGTAGCAACAAAAGTGAAGCCATCATCAGCGAAACCAAAGGCAGCTAAAGCCCCAAAGGCTAAACCAGCTGCATCCGCTAAGCCCAAGAAGACGGTAAAGAAAGCACCAGCTCCTACTACCGCAAAGAAGCCGAAAGCTAAGACCACGGCAGCGAAAAAATAAATTGTGATAATGTGCATTATATTTGTACAGTTTCGCAATCGCAATTTTAGATTTCGATATCTAAAATTACATTAAACAAGCCCTTTTCAGGGCTACAATACATTTTTAAAGAGAAAAATATCAATTTTGCTTAGCTTGACATTTTAGAAGAGTATCTTAATCCTAATTGGATTCAAAATAGCAATCGTAATTTTGAAAATTGTATTAATATAAGAATATAATATATTATATAAATGCTAATACAGTATAAATATAAATTTCATCCATCCTAATTGGATTTAAAATAGCGATCACGAATTGGCTATTTATAATATAGTATATTAATACTAAAACAACATAAATTAAATTTCAGTTTCTTACAAAAACGATTTCAAACAATTAATTTATTTACTTTTATTGAAAAATGGGTGTCTTTGATGAAATAATGTTGTGGCCCTGAAAAGGGCCTTTTTCGATCATTCTGCCCATCAAGCGAGAAATCTACTTGGAGCTTGTATACTTGGTGACAGCCTTGGTTCCTTCACTGACGGCGTGCTTGGCCAACTCTCCAGGCAGGAGAAGGCGAACAGCCGTTTGGATTTCCCGACTGGTGATGGTCGAGCGCTTGTTGTAATGCGCCAGACGCGATGCCTCAGCAGCAATACGCTCAAAGATATCGTTCACGAAGCTGTTCATTATACTCATAGCTTTAGACGAAATTCCAGTGTCAGGGTGGACCTGCTTCAGAACCTTGTAGATGTAGATGGCATAGCTTTCCTTCCTCTTGCGCTTCTTCTTCTTATCGTTCTTGGTTATATTTTTCTGAGCTTTGCCAGCCTTCTTGGCTGCCTTTCCACTGGTTTTCGGCGGCATTATTACTTTAAAATTCACTTCACTTCCACTTATACCAAAGTTGGTGTTGGATCAGTTTTTAGTACTTTTATTCGAGCAGGGTTTTCAGGTCTGCTATTCAAAATGTTCATCAGAAACGACCTACCCCCAACGGAACGCAAAGGCAAACGCATAGGTATAAATTGGTGTTCCGAAGTTGTGTTCAATATTCGTGTGTGAAGTGAATAAACGTGAAGTAAAAAATATGTCTGGCCGTGGCAAGGGTGGAAAAGTGAAGGGAAAGGCAAAGTCCCGATCGAATCGTGCTGGTCTTCAGTTTCCCGTTGGACGTATTCACCGTCTGCTCCGCAAAGGCAACTATGCTGAACGCGTTGGTGCCGGCGCTCCTGTTTATCTGGCTGCCGTTATGGAATACCTGGCAGCTGAAGTTCTCGAGTTAGCTGGCAATGCTGCCCGTGACAACAAGAAGACTAGGATCATTCCCCGTCATCTGCAGTTGGCCATTCGCAATGACGAGGAGTTGAACAAGCTGCTCTCTGGTGTCACCATTGCTCAGGGTGGCGTTCTGCCCAACATCCAGGCTGTCCTGTTGCCAAAGAAGACCGAGAAGAAGGCTTAAAGATTTAATTGCGGTCCTGTATCTTACCTGCTTGTACATAAACTCATATATAAACCCAAACGTCCTTTTCAGGACGACCAAACCATTTAAGAAGAATGCAAATTTTCATTAGAAATATTAGGCCAAGACAATAGTTTAAACAACAAAAAAATATTCTAAACAGATTTATTGGAGAAAAATGTATGTTTGTGGATACATTATGTATCTATGATAGAAATAAAAGTTGAAATTCCACTTACATATAAAATTCAAGAATTTCGTATTTATTATTTGCGTGAAGTGTGATTGAAAAAATATATATATGAAGCTTCTTTTCTAGTAGTTTCTTTCTCTTTTAAAATAAAACTTTTAGATTTAAGTCATATTGTGCGTTTTTATTGATTGTATAATACACATATATTAACGAATTGTATAAACTACAATATATATTTTACTATAAGTGTAGACTTCAGTCCACTGGTGGGTGCCGCATGCCTTAAGCGTGCTGAATAATTAGATATATTTATTGTCTAATAGGCTAAGATATGTAGGTATTATTTAAAATTTATTTCTCTTTTTCTGTTAAAACAAATTGTGGTCCTGAAAAGGACCGATTGTATACATAGTTAAGTACAGGCTGTACAAAAATAATTTTAACCGCCAAAGCCGTATAGAGTGCGTCCTTGTCTCTTCAGGGCATAAACAACATCCATGGCCGTCACGGTCTTCCTTTTGGCGTGTTCGGTGTAGGTGACAGCATCGCGAATTACGTTCTCCAAAAACACTTTTAGAACTCCACGAGTTTCCTCGTAGATAAGACCAGAGATGCGCTTCACACCGCCACGACGAGCCAAACGACGGATAGCTGGCTTCGTAATACCCTGGATGTTATCACGCAAGACTTTGCGATGACGCTTAGCGCCACCTTTTCCCAGACCTTTGCCACCTTTACCGCGTCCAGTCATTTTTCAGTTTTGTTTATTAACGATACGACACTGCACGATAGTCACTGAAGAACTAACTTAACGCGGAAGGAGCCACCGCTCTTTATACCGATTCAACGAGAATTCGAAGAGTTCGGAGCGATATGCTTTTCCCGCTCTTCGTAAACCCAATAGACGAAATGGCAGGTCGTTCTATCTCCCTCTTTTCAACCCTCGGCGTTTCTGGTATATAAAGAGGTAGCGAAACGGGCAGCACGTTTATTGTGTTATTAGAGGCGCGAAGAGAACAGTGAATTTGGAAATTGAAATGGCTCGTACAAAGCAGACTGCTCGTAAATCGACTGGTGGCAAGGCCCCACGCAAACAACTGGCTACAAAGGCCGCACGTAAAAGTGCGCCAGCCACCGGAGGAGTAAAGAAGCCCCATCGCTATCGCCCCGGAACTGTGGCTCTCCGTGAGATCCGTCGCTACCAGAAGAGTACTGAGCTGTTGATCCGTAAACTGCCATTCCAGCGGTTGGTGCGTGAAATAGCTCAGGATTTCAAGACAGATTTGCGCTTCCAGAGCTCTGCTGTGATGGCTTTGCAGGAAGCTAGCGAAGCCTATCTGGTTGGTCTGTTTGAAGATACCAATTTGTGCGCCATCCATGCTAAGCGTGTTACTATTATGCCCAAAGACATCCAGCTGGCCCGTCGTATCCGTGGAGAGCGCGCTTAAATTGAACAATTGTCAATTGGCAGCCCTTAAATTTAAACTAAAAAATCGGTCCTTTTCAGGACCACAAAGCTTTTTAACTGAGATTTGAATAACTATTTTGATTTTACAGAACTTATTTTTAGGCTTACAAGGTGAAAATATGTTAGGTTTAAATATTTTTTTCGAACGCTAGGATATATATTATAACTAAAATAAATCCAAGCATTTAAAAGCATGTTTTTTTATAAATAAGGAATTGTTTACAAAATAAACATTGAAATACACTGTTGTCATTATTTGGAAGATACATATATGAAGAACCAAAAATATGTCTGGTCTTGTGTGAGCAGCGGATCATCAAAATAATCATTTATTAATAATTTATAAATAATGTTATTATGATTTTTACAAAAGCGGCAAAGGGTCGAAGGGTCTTGTTATAAAAAGTTGAATTACATTTCATTTTTTTTTAATATACATATTGTCTATTGGAAACTAATTTATAAGTTGTATATTATTAAATAATATAGTAAATTGTGTATATATTGTCAAATAAAATTCATTAGTCCCAAGAACAAATTGTAGTTTATTTTTGCGTTTTAATATGGTAACTAAAAGTTAAGTAAGAAAAGTTTATTGGTAATATGAACACATTCAGAATATAAATTACTAGCCTCAACGTATACCTTCGAGCTACCAGTGGAAAATATACAATCCATTTTGAGACGAAAATGAATTTAGAATTTTAAGATATGCAGAATGGGAAATAGATAAGATTTATTCTAATATTAAACATTTTAATTTACATTATTTTAGAAAAATAATATTTTTAGTACGAAAACAGTTTCTTAATGTCAAATGAAAGTTCACATTTTATCCAGGAAAGGGTCATTTTAAAAGCTATATTTAAGCATGAATACTTCATAAAAATATAGTTACGTTTTGCATAGCTGGTAGTTGAAAGTTCAATTTAAGACTTTCAGTAGTAAATTAACAAAAAATACAACAATTTTATATTTTTAATGACGTTTTAATGCAAAATATTTAAGATATTAACGTAAACGTGCACTTTCGGGTACCCAAAAAAGTATCGAATCTATATACGGCAACTGAGAAAGGTTTTCCTCAAATTTTGAATATTTAAGATTCAAACGCAATTAAAACAAACATTAATTTTATTATCATAAGAACAAAATAATGAAAAATAATTACACCCTTTGAAAAAACATTTGTAACACAAATGAACTGTGCCAAACACATAGTCAAACTGCTCTCCTCCTCGATTCTCATCCGAACAAGGGACTTTGGATGTGGGTTCGCGGGCTATTTTTGCATAAAAAAGTTTATTTTTGTGAATAAAAATTTAAAGAATGTCTGATTCAGCAGTAGCTACATCCGCGTCTCCTGTGGCAGCTCCACCGGCGCCGGCTGAGAAGAAAGTAGCAGCCAAAAAGGCAACTGGATCTGCTGCCACAAAAGCGAAGAAGACCGCAGCACCACCATCGCATCCGCCAACTCAACAAATGGTAGACGCTTCAATTAAGAATTTGAAGGAGCGTGGGGGCTCCTCGCTTCTAGCAATCAAGAAGTACATCACTGCCACATACAAGTGCGATGCTCAGAAACTGGCTCCTTTCATCAAGAAGTACCTGAAGTCTGCTGTGGCCAATGGTAAGCTGATCCAGACGAAGGGAAAGGGTGCTTCTGGTTCCTTTAAATTATCGGCTTCAGCCAAAAAGGAGCCCAAGCCGAAGCCTTCTTCTGTTGAGAAAAAACTAAAAGCAAGAAGGTATCGACCAAGAAGACCGGAGCCACCACTAAGAAGGCCGCGGGAGCTGCCGACAAGAAGCCGAAAACTAAAAAAGCCGTGGCTACCAAGAAGACAGCTGAAAAGAAGAAAACCGAGAAGGCCAAGGCAAAGGACGCTAAGAAGTCTGGTACCGTTAAGGCTAAAACAGTAGCAACAAAAGTGAAGCCATCATCAGCGAAACCAAAGGCAGCTAAAGCCCCAAAGGCTAAACCAGCTGCATCCGCTAAGCCCAAGAAGACGGTAAAGAAAGCACCAGCTCCTACTACCGCAAAGAAGCCGAAAGCTAAGACCACGGCAGCGAAAAAATAAATTGTGATAATGTGCATTATATTTGTACAGTTTCGCAATCGCAATTTTAGATTTCGATATCTAAAATTACATTAAACAAGCCCTTTTCAGGGCTACAATACATTTTTAAAGAGAAAAATATCAATTTTGCTTAGCTTGACATTTTAGAAGAGTATCTTAATCCTAATTGGATTCAAAATAGCAATCGTAATTTTGAAAATTGTATTAATATAAGAATATAATATATTATATAAATGCTAATACAGTATAAATATAAATTTCATCCATCCTAATTGGATTTAAAATAGCGATCGCGAATTGGCTATTTATAATATAGTATATTAATACTAAAACAACATAAATTAAATTTCAGTTTCTTACAAAAACGATTTCAAACAATTAATTTATTTACTTTTATTGAAAAATGGGTGTCTTTGATGAAATAATGTTGTGGCCCTGAAAAGGGCCTTTTTCGATCATTCTGCCCATCAAGCGAGAAATCTACTTGGAGCTTGTATACTTGGTGACAGCCTTGGTTCCTTCACTGACGGCGTGCTTGGCCAACTCTCCAGGCAGGAGAAGGCGAACAGCCGTTTGGATTTCCCGACTGGTGATGGTCGAGCGCTTGTTGTAATGCGCCAGACGCGATGCCTCAGCAGCAATACGCTCAAAGATATCGTTCACGAAGCTGTTCATTATACTCATAGCTTTAGACGAAATTCCAGTGTCAGGGTGGACCTGCTTCAGAACCTTGTAGATGTAGATGGCATAGCTTTCCTTCCTCTTGCGCTTCTTCTTCTTATCGTTCTTGGTTATATTTTTCTGAGCTTTGCCAGCCTTCTTGGCTGCCTTTCCACTGGTTTTCGGCGGCATTATTACTTTAAAATTCACTTCACTTCCACTTATACCAAAGTTGGTGTTGGATCAGTTTTTAGTACTTTTATTCGAGCAGGGTTTTCAGGTCTGCTATTCAAAATGTTCATCAGAAACGACCTACCCCCAACGGAACGCAAAGGCAAACGCATAGGTATAAATTGGTGTTCCGAAGTTGTGTTCAATATTCGTGTGTGAAGTGAATAAACGTGAAGTAAAAAAATATGTCTGGCCGTGGCAAGGGTGGAAAAGTGAAGGGAAAGGCAAAGTCCCGATCGAATCGTGCTGGTCTTCAGTTTCCCGTTGGACGTATTCACCGTCTGCTCCGCAAAGGCAACTATGCTGAACGCGTTGGTGCCGGCGCTCCTGTTTATCTGGCTGCCGTTATGGAATACCTGGCAGCTGAAGTTCTCGAGTTAGCTGGCAATGCTGCCCGTGACAACAAGAAGACTAGGATCATTCCCCGTCATCTGCAGTTGGCCATTCGCAATGACGAGGAGTTGAACAAGCTGCTCTCTGGTGTCACCATTGCTCAGGGTGGCGTTCTGCCCAACATCCAGGCTGTCCTGTTGCCAAAGAAGACCGAGAAGAAGGCTTAAAGATTTAATTGCGGTCCTGTATCTTACCTGCTTGTACATAAACTCATATATAAACCCAAACGTCCTTTTCAGGACGACCAAACCATTTAAGAAGAATGCAAATTTTCATTAGAAATATTAGGCCAAGACAATAGTTTAAACAACAAAAAAATATTCTAAACAGATTTATTGGAGAAAAATGTATGTTTGTGGATACATTATGTATCTATGATAGAAATAAAAGTTGAAATTCCACTTACATATAAAATTCAAGAATTTCGTATTTATTATTTGCGTGAAGTGTGATTGAAAAAATATATATATGAAGCTTCTTTTCTAGTAGTTTCTTTCTCTTTTTAAAATAAAACTTTTAGATTTAAGTCATATTGTGCGTTTTTATTGATTGTATAATACACATATATTAACGAATTGTATAAACTACAATATATATTTTACTATAAGTGTAGACTTCAGTCCACTGGTGGGTGCCGCATGCCTTAAGCGTGCTGAATAATTAGATATATTTATTGTCTAATAGGCTAAGATATGTAGGTATTATTTAAAATTTATTTCTCTTTTTCTGTTAAAACAAATTGTGGTCCTGAAAAGGACCGATTGTATACATAGTTAAGTACAGGCTGTACAAAAATAATTTTAACCGCCAAAGCCGTATAGAGTGCGTCCTTGTCTCTTCAGGGCATAAACAACATCCATGGCCGTCACGGTCTTCCTTTTGGCGTGTTCGGTGTAGGTGACAGCATCGCGAATTACGTTCTCCAAAAACACTTTTAGAACTCCACGAGTTTCCTCGTAGATAAGACCAGAGATGCGCTTCACACCGCCACGACGAGCCAAACGACGGATAGCTGGCTTCGTAATACCCTGGATGTTATCACGCAAGACTTTGCGATGACGCTTAGCGCCACCTTTTCCCAGACCTTTGCCACCTTTACCGCGTCCAGTCATTTTTCAGTTTTGTTTATTAACGATACGACACTGCACGATAGTCACTGAAGAACTAACTTAACGCGGAAGGAGCCACCGCTCTTTATACCGATTCAACGAGAATTCGAAGAGTTCGGAGCGATATGCTTTTCCCGCTCTTCGTAAACCCAATAGACGAAATGGCAGGTCGTTCTATCTCCCTCTTTTCAACCCTCGGCGTTTCTGGTATATAAAGAGGTAGCGAAACGGGCAGCACGTTTATTGTGTTATTAGAGGCGCGAAGAGAACAGTGAATTTGGAAATTGAAATGGCTCGTACAAAGCAGACTGCTCGTAAATCGACTGGTGGCAAGGCCCCACGCAAACAACTGGCTACAAAGGCCGCACGTAAAAGTGCGCCAGCCACCGGAGGAGTAAAGAAGCCCCATCGCTATCGCCCCGGAACTGTGGCTCTCCGTGAGATCCGTCGCTACCAGAAGAGTACTGAGCTGTTGATCCGTAAACTGCCATTCCAGCGGTTGGTGCGTGAAATAGCTCAGGATTTCAAGACAGATTTGCGCTTCCAGAGCTCTGCTGTGATGGCTTTGCAGGAAGCTAGCGAAGCCTATCTGGTTGGTCTGTTTGAAGATACCAATTTGTGCGCCATCCATGCTAAGCGTGTTACTATTATGCCCAAAGACATCCAGCTGGCCCGTCGTATCCGTGGAGAGCGCGCTTAAATTGAACAATTGTCAATTGGCAGCCCTTAAATTTAAACTAAAAAATCGGTCCTTTTCAGGACCACAAAGCTTGGGTGAACGGAGATTTGAATAACTATTTTGATTTTACAGAACTTATTTTTAGGTTTAAAAGGTTAAAATAGGTTAGGTTTAAATATTTTTTTCGAACGCTAGGATATATATTATAACTAAAATAAATCCAAGCATTTAAAAGCATGTTTTTTTATAAATAAGGAATTGTTTACAAAATAAACATTGAAATACACTGTTGTCATTATTTGGAAGATACATATATGAAGAACCAAAAATATGTCTGGTCTTGTGTGAGCAGCGGATCATCAAAATAATCATTTATTAATAATTTATAAATAATGTTATTATGATTTTTACAAAAGCGGCAAAGGGTCGAAGGGTCTTGTTATAAAAAGTTGAATTACATTTCATTTTTTTTTAATATACATATTGTCTATTGGAAACTAATTTATAAGTTGTATATTATTAAATAATATAGTAAATTGTGTATATATTGTCAAATAAAATTCATTAGTCCCAAGAACAAATTGTAGTTTATTTTTGCGTTTTAATATGGTAACTAAAAGTTAAGTAAGAAAAGTTTATTGGTAATATGAACACATTCAGAATATAAATTACTAGCCTCAACGTATACCTTCGAGCTACCAGTGGAAAATATACAATCCATTTTTGAGACGAAAATGAATTTAGAATTTTAAGATATGCAGAAGGGGCAATAGATAAGATTTATTCTAATATTAAAAATTTTAATTTACATTATTTTAGAAAAATAATATTTTTAGTACGAAAACAGTTTCTTAATGTCAAATGAAAGTTCACATTTTATCCAGGAAAGGGTCATTTTAAAAGCTATATTTAAGCATGAATACTTCATAAAAATATAGTTACGTTTTGCATAGCTGGTAGTTGAAAGTTCAATTTAAGACTTTCAGTAGTAAATTAACAAAAAATACAACAATTTTATATTTTTAATGACGTTTTAATGCAAAATATTTAAGATATTAACGTAAACGTGCACTTTCGGGTACCCAAAAAAGTATCGAATCTATATACGGCAACTGAGAAAGGTTTTCCTCAAATTTTGAATATTTAAGATTCAAACGCAATTAAAACAAACATTAATTTTATTATCATAAGAACAAAATAATGAAAAATAATTACACCCTTTGAAAAAACATTTGTAACACAAATGAACTGTGCCAAACACATAGTCAAACTGCTCTCCTCCTCGATTCTCATCCGAACAAGGGACTTTGGATGTGGGTTCGCGGGCTATTTTTGCATAAAAAAGTTTATTTTTGTGAATAAAAATTTAAAGAATGTCTGATTCAGCAGTAGCTACATCCGCGTCTCCTGTGGCAGCTCCACCGGCGCCGGCTGAGAAGAAAGTAGCAGCCAAAAAGGCAACTGGATCTGCTGCCACAAAAGCGAAGAAGACCGCAGCACCACCATCGCATCCGCCAACTCAACAAATGGTAGACGCTTCAATTAAGAATTTGAAGGAGCGTGGGGGCTCCTCGCTTCTAGCAATCAAGAAGTACATCACTGCCACATACAAGTGCGATGCTCAGAAACTGGCTCCTTTCATCAAGAAGTACCTGAAGTCTGCTGTGGCCAATGGTAAGCTGATCCAGACGAAGGGAAAGGGTGCTTCTGGTTCCTTTAAATTATCGGCTTCAGCCAAAAAGGAGCCCAAGCCGAAGCCTTCTTCTGTTGAGAAAAAACTAAAAGCAAGAAGGTATCGACCAAGAAGACCGGAGCCACCACTAAGAAGGCCGCGGGAGCTGCCGACAAGAAGCCGAAAACTAAAAAAGCCGTGGCTACCAAGAAGACAGCTGAAAAGAAGAAAACCGAGAAGGCCAAGGCAAAGGACGCTAAGAAGTCTGGTACCGTTAAGGCTAAAACAGTAGCAACAAAAGTGAAGCCATCATCGGCGAAACCAAAGGCAGCTAAAGCCCCAAAGGCTAAACCAGCTGCATCCGCTAAGCCCAAGAAGACGGTAAAGAAAGCACCAGCTCCTACTACCGCAAAGAAGCCGAAAGCTAAGACCACGGCAGCGAAAAAATAAATTGTGATAATGTGCATTATATTTGTACAGTTTCGCAATCGCAATTTTAGATTTCGATATCTAAAATTACATTAAACAAGCCCTTTTCAGGGCTACAATACATTTTTAAAGAGAAAAATATCAATTTTGCTTAGCTTGACATTTTAGAAGAGTATCTTAATCCTAATTGGATTCAAAATAGCAATCGTAATTTTGAAAATTGTATTAATATAAGAATATAATATATTATATAAATGCTAATACAGTATAAATATAAATTTCATCCATCCTAATTGGATTTAAAATAGCGATCGCGAATTGGCTATTTATAATATAGTATATTAATACTAAAACAACATAAATTAAATTTCAGTTTCTTACAAAAACGATTTCAAACAATTAATTTATTTACTTTTATTGAAAAATGGGTGTCTTTGATGAAATAATGTTGTGGCCCTGAAAAGGGCCTTTTTGCGCGCATTCTGCCCATCAAGCGAGAAATCTACTTGGAGCTTGTATACTTGGTGACAGCCTTGGTTCCTTCACTGACGGCGTGCTTGGCCAACTCTCCAGGCAGGAGAAGGCGAACAGCCGTTTGGATTTCCCGACTGGTGATGGTCGAGCGCTTGTTGTAATGCGCCAGACGCGATGCCTCAGCAGCAATACGCTCAAAGATATCGTTCACGAAGCTGTTCATTATACTCATAGCTTTAGACGAAATTCCAGTGTCAGGGTGGACCTGCTTCAGAACCTTGTAGATGTAGATGGCATAGCTTTCCTTCCTCTTGCGCTTCTTCTTCTTATCGTTCTTGGTTATATTTTTCTGAGCTTTGCCAGCCTTCTTGGCTGCCTTTCCACTGGTTTTCGGCGGCATTATTACTTTAAAATTCACTTCACTTCCACTTATACCAAAGTTGGTGTTGGATCAGTTTTTAGTACTTTTATTCGAGCAGGGTTTTCAGGTCTGCTATTCAAAATGTTCATCAGAAACGACCTACCCCCAACGGAACGCAAAGGCAAACGCATAGGTATAAATTGGTGTTCCGAAGTTGTGTTCAATATTCGTGTGTGAAGTGAATAAACGTGAAGTAAAAAATATGTCTGGCCGTGGCAAGGGTGGAAAAGTGAAGGGAAAGGCAAAGTCCCGATCGAATCGTGCTGGTCTTCAGTTTCCCGTTGGACGTATTCACCGTCTGCTCCGCAAAGGCAACTATGCTGAACGCGTTGGTGCCGGCGCTCCTGTTTATCTGGCTGCCGTTATGGAATACCTGGCAGCTGAAGTTCTCGAGTTAGCTGGCAATGCTGCCCGTGACAACAAGAAGACTAGGATCATTCCCCGTCATCTGCAGTTGGCCATTCGCAATGACGAGGAGTTGAACAAGCTGCTCTCTGGTGTCACCATTGCTCAGGGTGGCGTTCTGCCCAACATCCAGGCTGTCCTGTTGCCAAAGAAGACCGAGAAGAAGGCTTAAAGATTTAATTGCGGTCCTGTATCTTACCTGCTTGTACATAAACTCATATATAAACCCAAACGTCCTTTTCAGGACGACCAAACCATTTAAGAAGAATGCAAATTTTCATTAGAAATATTAGGCCAAGACAATAGTTTAAACAACCACAAAATATTCTAAACAGATTTATTGGAGAAAAATGTATGTTTGTGGATACATTATGTATCTATGATAGAAATAAAAGTTGAAATTCCACTTACATATAAAATTCAAGAATTTCGTATTTATTATTTGCGTGAAGTGTGATTGAAAAAAATATATATATGAAGCTTCTTTTCTAGTAGTTTCTTTCTCTTTTTAAAATAAAACTTTTAGATTTAAGTCATATTGTGCGTTTTTATTGATTGTATAATACACATATATTAACGAATTGTATAAACTACAATATATATTTTACTATAAGTGTAGACTTCAGTCCACTGGTGGGTGCCGCATGCCTTAAGCGTGCTGAATAATTAGATATATTTATTGTCTAATAGGCTAAGATATGTAGGTATTATTTAAAATTTATTTCTCTTTTTCTGTTAAAACAAATTGTGGTCCTGAAAAGGACCGATTGTATACATAGTTAAGTACAGGCTGTACAAAAATAATTTTAACCGCCAAAGCCGTATAGAGTGCGTCCTTGTCTCTTCAGGGCATAAACAACATCCATGGCCGTCACGGTCTTCCTTTTGGCGTGTTCGGTGTAGGTGACAGCATCGCGAATTACGTTCTCCAAAAACACTTTTAGAACTCCACGAGTTTCCTCGTAGATAAGACCAGAGATGCGCTTCACACCGCCACGACGAGCCAAACGACGGATAGCTGGCTTCGTAATACCCTGGATGTTATCACGCAAGACTTTGCGATGACGCTTAGCGCCACCTTTTCCCAGACCTTTGCCACCTTTACCGCGTCCAGTCATTTTTCAGTTTTGTTTATTAACGATACGACACTGCACGATAGTCACTGAAGAACTAACTTAACGCGGAAGGAGCCACCGCTCTTTATACCGATTCAACGAGAATTCGAAGAGTTCGGAGCGATATGCTTTTCCCGCTCTTCGTAAACCCAATAGACGAAATGGCAGGTCGTTCTATCTCCCTCTTTTCAACCCTCGGCGTTTCTGGTATATAAAGAGGTAGCGAAACGGGCAGCACGTTTATTGTGTTATTAGAGGCGCGAAGAGAACAGTGAATTTGGAAATTGAAATGGCTCGTACAAAGCAGACTGCTCGTAAATCGACTGGTGGCAAGGCCCCACGCAAACAACTGGCTACAAAGGCCGCACGTAAAAGTGCGCCAGCCACCGGAGGAGTAAAGAAGCCCCATCGCTATCGCCCCGGAACTGTGGCTCTCCGTGAGATCCGTCGCTACCAGAAGAGTACTGAGCTGTTGATCCGTAAACTGCCATTCCAGCGGTTGGTGCGTGAAATAGCTCAGGATTTCAAGACAGATTTGCGCTTCCAGAGCTCTGCTGTGATGGCTTTGCAGGAAGCTAGCGAAGCCTATCTGGTTGGTCTGTTTGAAGATACCAATTTGTGCGCCATCCATGCTAAGCGTGTTACTATTATGCCCAAAGACATCCAGCTGGCCCGTCGTATCCGTGGAGAGCGCGCTTAAATTGAACAATTGTCAATTGGCAGCCCTTAAATTTAAACTAAAAAATCGGTCCTTTTCAGGACCACAAAGCTTTTTTAACTGAGATTTGAATAACTATTTTGATTTTACAGAACTTATTTTTAGGTTTAAAAGGTTAAAATAGGTTAGGTTTAAATATTTTTTTTCGAACGCTAGGATATATATTATAACTAAAATAAATCCAAGCATTTAAAAGCATGTTTTTTTTATAAATAAGGAATTGTTTACAAAATAAACATTGAAATACACTGTTGTCATTATTTGGAAGATACATATATGAAGAACCAAAAATATGTCTGGTCTTGTGTGAGCAGCGGATCATCAAAATAATCATTTATTAATAATTTATAAATAATGTTATTATGATTTTTACAAAAGCGGCAAAGGGTCGAAGGGTCTTGTTATACAAAAGTTGAACTACCTTTCACTTTTTTTTTTAATCTACATATTGTCGATTGGAAACTCATTTATAAGTTGTATATTATTAAATAACATAGTAAATTGTGTATATATTGTCAAATAAAATTCATTAGTCCCAAGAACAAATTGTAGTTTATTTTTGCGTTTTAATATGGTAACTAAAAGTTAAGTAAGAAAAGTTTATTGGTAATATGAACACATTCAGAATATAAATTACTAGCCTCAACGTATACCTTCGAGCTACCAGTGGAAAATATACAATCCATTTTTGAGACGAAAATGAATTTAGAATTTTTAAGATATGCAGAATGGGAAATAGATAAGATTTATTCTAATATTAAACATTTTAATTTACATTATTTTAGAAAAATAATATTTTTAGTACGAAAACAGTTTCTTAATGTCAAATGAAAGTTCACATTTTATCCAGGAAAGGGTCATTTTAAAAGCTATATTTAAGCATGAATACTTCATAAAAATATAGTTACGTTTTGCATAGCTGGTAGTTGAAAGTTCAATTTAAGACTTTCAGTAGTAAATTAACAAAAATACAACAATTTTATATTTTTAATGACGTTTTAATGCAAAATATTTAAGATATTAACGTAAACGTGCACTTTCGGGTACCCAAAAAAGTATCGAATATATATACGGCAACTGAGAAAGGTTTTCCTCAAATTTTGAATATTTAAGATTCAAACGCAATTAAAACAAACATTAATTTTATTATCATAAGAACAAAATAATGAAAAATAATTACACCCTTTGAAAAAACATTTGTAACACAAATGAACTGTGCCAAACACATAGTCAAACTGCTCTCCTCCTCGATTCTCATCCGAACAAGGGACTTTGGATGTGGGTTCGCGGGCTATTTTTGCATAAAAAAGTTTATTTTTGTGAATAAAAATTTAAAGAATGTCTGATTCAGCAGTAGCTACATCCGCGTCTCCTGTGGCAGCTCCACCGGCGCCGGCTGAGAAGAAAGTAGCAGCCAAAAAGGCAACTGGATCTGCTGCCACAAAAGCGAAGAAGACCGCAGCACCACCATCGCATCCGCCAACTCAACAAATGGTAGACGCTTCAATTAAGAATTTGAAGGAGCGTGGGGGCTCCTCGCTTCTAGCAATCAAGAAGTACATCACTGCCACATACAAGTGCGATGCTCAGAAACTGGCTCCTTTCATCAAGAAGTACCTGAAGTCTGCTGTGGCCAATGGTAAGCTGATCCAGACGAAGGGAAAGGGTGCTTCTGGTTCCTTTAAATTATCGGCTTCAGCCAAAAAGGAGCCCAAGCCGAAGCCTTCTTCTGTTGAGAAAAAACTAAAAGCAAGAAGGTATCGACCAAGAAGACCGGAGCCACCACTAAGAAGGCCGCGGGAGCTGCCGACAAGAAGCCGAAAACTAAAAAAGCCGTGGCTACCAAGAAGACAGCTGAAAAGAAGAAAACCGAGAAGGCCAAGGCAAAGGACGCTAAGAAGTCTGGTACCGTTAAGGCTAAAACAGTAGCAACAAAAGTGAAGCCATCATCGGCGAAACCAAAGGCAGCTAAAGCCCCAAAGGCTAAACCAGCTGCATCCGCTAAGCCCAAGAAGACGGTAAAGAAAGCACCAGCTCCTACTACCGCAAAGAAGCCGAAAGCTAAGACCACGGCAGCGAAAAATAAATTGTGATAATGTGCATTATATTTGTACAGTTTCGCAATCGCAATTTTAGATTTCGATATCTAAAATTACATTAAACAAGCCCTTTTCAGGGCTACAATACATTTTTTAAAGAGAAAAATATCAATTTTGCTTAGCTTGACATTTTAGAAGAGTATCTTAATCCTAATTGGATTCAAAATAGCAATCGTAATTTTGAAAATTGTATTAATATAAGAATATAATATATTATATAAATGCTAATACAGTATAAATATAAATTTCATCCATCCTAATTGGATTTAAAATAGCGATCGCGAATTGGCTATTTATAATATAGTATATTAATACTAAAACAACATAAATTAAATTTCAGTTTCTTACAAAAACGATTTCAAACAATTAATTTATTTACTTTTATTGAAAAATGGGTGTCTTTGATGAAATAATGTTGTGGCCCTGAAAAGGGCCTTTTTACGATCAGTCTGCCGATCAGGCGAGAAATCTACTTGGAGCTTGTATACTTGGTGACAGCCTTGGTTCCTTCACTGACGGCGTGCTTGGCCAACTCTCCAGGCAGGAGAAGGCGAACAGCCGTTTGGATTTCCCGACTGGTGATGGTCGAGCGCTTGTTGTAATGCGCCAGACGCGATGCCTCAGCAGCAATACGCTCAAAGATATCGTTCACGAAGCTGTTCATTATACTCATAGCTTTAGACGAAATTCCAGTGTCAGGGTGGACCTGCTTCAGAACCTTGTAGATGTAGATGGCATAGCTTTCCTTCCTCTTGCGCTTCTTCTTCTTATCGTTCTTGGTTATATTTTTCTGAGCTTTGCCAGCCTTCTTGGCTGCCTTTCCACTGGTTTTCGGCGGCATTATTACTTTAAAATTCACTTCACTTCCACTTATACCAAAGTTGGTGTTGGATCAGTTTTTAGTACTTTTATTCGAGCAGGGTTTTCAGGTCTGCTATTCAAAATGTTCATCAGAAACGACCTACCCCCAACGGAACGCAAAGGCAAACGCATAGGTATAAATTGGTGTTCCGAAGTTGTGTTCAATATTCGTGTGTGAAGTGAATAAACGTGAAGTAAAAAATATGTCTGGCCGTGGCAAGGGTGGAAAAGTGAAGGGAAAGGCAAAGTCCCGATCGAATCGTGCTGGTCTTCAGTTTCCCGTTGGACGTATTCACCGTCTGCTCCGCAAAGGCAACTATGCTGAACGCGTTGGTGCCGGCGCTCCTGTTTATCTGGCTGCCGTTATGGAATACCTGGCAGCTGAAGTTCTCGAGTTAGCTGGCAATGCTGCCCGTGACAACAAGAAGACTAGGATCATTCCCCGTCATCTGCAGTTGGCCATTCGCAATGACGAGGAGTTGAACAAGCTGCTCTCTGGTGTCACCATTGCTCAGGGTGGCGTTCTGCCCAACATCCAGGCTGTCCTGTTGCCAAAGAAGACCGAGAAGAAGGCTTAAAGATTTAATTGCGGTCCTGTATCTTACCTGCTTGTACATAAACTCATATATAAACCCAAACGTCCTTTTCAGGACGACCAAACCATTTAAGAAGAATGCAAATTTTCATTAGAAATATTAGGCCAAGACAATAGTTTAAACAACAAAAAATATTCTAAACAGATTTATTGGAGAAAAATGTATGTTTGTGGATACATTATGTATCTATGATAGAAATAAAAGTTGAAATTCCACTTACATATAAAATTCAAGAATTTCGTATTTATTATTTGCGTGAAGTGTGATTGAAAAATATATATATGAAGCTTCTTTTCTAGTAGTTTCTTTCTCTTTTAAAATAAAACTTTTAGATTTAAGTCATATTGTGCGTTTTTATTGATTGTATAATACACATATATTAACGAATTGTATAAACTACAATATATATTTTACTATAAGTGTAGACTTCAGTCCACTGGTGGGTGCCGCATGCCTTAAGCGTGCTGAATAATTAGATATATTTATTGTCTAATAGGCTAAGATATGTAGGTATTATTTAAAATTTATTTCTCTTTTTCTGTTAAAACAAATTGTGGTCCTGAAAAGGACCGATTGTATACATAGTTAAGTACAGGCTGTACAAAAATAATTTTAACCGCCAAAGCCGTATAGAGTGCGTCCTTGTCTCTTCAGGGCATAAACAACATCCATGGCCGTCACGGTCTTCCTTTTGGCGTGTTCGGTGTAGGTGACAGCATCGCGAATTACGTTCTCCAAAAACACTTTTAGAACTCCACGAGTTTCCTCGTAGATAAGACCAGAGATGCGCTTCACACCGCCACGACGAGCCAAACGACGGATAGCTGGCTTCGTAATACCCTGGATGTTATCACGCAAGACTTTGCGATGACGCTTAGCGCCACCTTTTCCCAGACCTTTGCCACCTTTACCGCGTCCAGTCATTTTTCAGTTTTGTTTATTAACGATACGACACTGCACGATAGTCACTGAAGAACTAACTTAACGCGGAAGGAGCCACCGCTCTTTATACCGATTCAACGAGAATTCGAAGAGTTCGGAGCGATATGCTTTTCCCGCTCTTCGTAAACCCAATAGACGAAATGGCAGGTCGTTCTATCTCCCTCTTTTCAACCCTCGGCGTTTCTGGTATATAAAGAGGTAGCGAAACGGGCAGCACGTTTATTGTGTTATTAGAGGCGCGAAGAGAACAGTGAATTTGGAAATTGAAATGGCTCGTACAAAGCAGACTGCTCGTAAATCGACTGGTGGCAAGGCCCCACGCAAACAACTGGCTACAAAGGCCGCACGTAAAAGTGCGCCAGCCACCGGAGGAGTAAAGAAGCCCCATCGCTATCGCCCCGGAACTGTGGCTCTCCGTGAGATCCGTCGCTACCAGAAGAGTACTGAGCTGTTGATCCGTAAACTGCCATTCCAGCGGTTGGTGCGTGAAATAGCTCAGGATTTCAAGACAGATTTGCGCTTCCAGAGCTCTGCTGTGATGGCTTTGCAGGAAGCTAGCGAAGCCTATCTGGTTGGTCTGTTTGAAGATACCAATTTGTGCGCCATCCATGCTAAGCGTGTTACTATTATGCCCAAAGACATCCAGCTGGCCCGTCGTATCCGTGGAGAGCGCGCTTAAATTGAACAATTGTCAATTGGCAGCCCTTAAATTTAAACTAAAAAATCGGTCCTTTTCAGGACCACAAAGCTTTTTAACTGAGATTTGAATAACTATTTTGATTTTACAGAACTTATTTTTAGGTTTAAAAGGTTAAAATAGGTTAGGTTTAAATATTTTTTTCGAACGCTAGGATATATATTATAACTAAAATAAATCCAAGCATTTAAAAGCATGTTTTTTTATAAATAAGGAATTGTTTACAAAATAAACATTGAAATACACTGTTGTCATTATTTGGAAGATACATATATGAAGAACCAAAAATATGTCTGGTCTTGTGTGAGCAGCGGATCATCAAAATAATCATTTATTAATAATTTATAAATAATGTTATTATGATTTTTACAAAAGCGGCAAAGGGTCGAAGGGTCTTGTTATAAAAAGTTGAATTACATTTCATTTTTTTTTAATATACATATTGTCTATTGGAAACTAATTTATAAGTTGTATATTATTAAATAATATAGTAAATTGTGTATATATTGTCAAATAAAATTCATTAGTCCCAAGAACAAATTGTAGTTTATTTTTGCGTTTTAATATGGTAACTAAAAGTTAAGTAAGAAAAGTTTATTGGTAATATGAACACATTCAGAATATAAATTACTAGCCTCAACGTATACCTTCGAGCTACCAGTGGAAAATATACAATCCATTTTTGAGACGAAAATGAATTTAGAATTTTAAGATATGCAGAATGGGAAATAGATAAGATTTATTCTAATATTAAACATTTTAATTTACATTATTTTAGAAAAATAATATTTTTAGTACGAAAACAGTTTCTTAATGTCAAATGAAAGTTCACATTTTATCCAGGAAAGGGTCATTTTAAAAGCTATATTTAAGCATGAATACTTCATAAAAATATAGTTACGTTTTGCATAGCTGGTAGTTGAAAGTTCAATTTAAGACTTTCAGTAGTAAATTAACAAAAAATACAACAATTTTATATTTTTAATGACGTTTTAATGCAAAATATTTAAGATATTAACGTAAACGTGCACTTTCGGGTACCCAAAAAAGTATCGAATCTATATACGGCAACTGAGAAAGGTTTTCCTCAAATTTTGAATATTTAAGATTCAAACGCAATTAAAACAAACATTAATTTTATTATCATAAGAACAAAATAATGAAAAATAATTACACCCTTTGAAAAAACATTTGTAACACAAATGAACTGTGCCAAACACATAGTCAAACTGCTCTCCTCCTCGATTCTCATCCGAACAAGGGACTTTGGATGTGGGTTCGCGGGCTATTTTTGCATAAAAAAGTTTATTTTTGTGAATAAAGATTTAAAGAATGTCTGATTCAGCAGTAGCTACATCCGCGTCTCCTGTGGCAGCTCCACCGGCGCCGGCTGAGAAGAAAGTAGCAGCCAAAAAGGCAACTGGATCTGCTGCCACAAAAGCGAAGAAGACCGCAGCACCACCATCGCATCCGCCAACTCAACAAATGGTAGACGCTTCAATTAAGAATTTGAAGGAGCGTGGGGGCTCCTCGCTTCTAGCAATCAAGAAGTACATCACTGCCACATACAAGTGCGATGCTCAGAAACTGGCTCCTTTCATCAAGAAGTACCTGAAGTCTGCTGTGGCCAATGGTAAGCTGATCCAGACGAAGGGAAAGGGTGCTTCTGGTTCCTTTAAATTATCGGCTTCAGCCAAAAAGGAGCCCAAGCCGAAGCCTTCTTCTGTTGAGAAAAAACTAAAAGCAAGAAGGTATCGACCAAGAAGACCGGAGCCACCACTAAGAAGGCCGCGGGAGCTGCCGACAAGAAGCCGAAAACTAAAAAAGCCGTGGCTACCAAGAAGACAGCTGAAAAGAAGAAAACCGAGAAGGCCAAGGCAAAGGACGCTAAGAAGTCTGGTACCGTTAAGGCTAAAACAGTAGCAACAAAAGTGAAGCCATCATCGGCGAAACCAAAGGCAGCTAAAGCCCCAAAGGCTAAACCAGCTGCATCCGCTAAGCCCAAGAAGACGGTAAAGAAAGCACCAGCTCCTACTACCGCAAAGAAGCCGAAAGCTAAGACCACGGCAGCGAAAAAATAAATTGTGATAATGTGCATTATATTTGTACAGTTTCGCAATCGCAATTTTAGATTTCGATATCTAAAATTACATTAAACAAGCCCTTTTCAGGGCTACAATACATTTTTAAAGAGAAAAATATCAATTTTGCTTAGCTTGACATTTTAGAAGAGTATCTTAATCCTAATTGGATTCAAAATAGCAATCGTAATTTTGAAAATTGTATTAATATAAGAATATAATATATTATATAAATGCTAATACAGTATAAATATAAATTTCATCCACCCTAACTGCCATTAAAACAGGGATCTCGAAGTGGCTATTTAGAATATAGTATATTAATACTAAAACAACATAAATTAAATTTCAGTTGCTTAGAAAAACGATTTGAAACACTTAATATATTTACTTTTATTGAAAAATGGGTGTGGTTGGTGCAATAATGTGGTGGCCCTGAAAGGGCCTTTTTCGATCATTCTGCCCATCAAGCGAGAAATCTACTTGGAGCTTGTATACTTGGTGACAGCCTTGGTTCCTTCACTGACGGCGTGCTTGGCCAACTCTCCAGGCAGGAGAAGGCGAACAGCCGTTTGGATTTCCCGACTGGTGATGGTCGAGCGCTTGTTGTAATGCGCCAGACGCGATGCCTCAGCAGCAATACGCTCAAAGATATCGTTCACGAAGCTGTTCATTATACTCATAGCTTTAGACGAAATTCCAGTGTCAGGGTGGACCTGCTTCAGAACCTTGTAGATGTAGATGGCATAGCTTTCCTTCCTCTTGCGCTTCTTCTTCTTATCGTTCTTGGTTATATTTTTCTGAGCTTTGCCAGCCTTCTTGGCTGCCTTTCCACTGGTTTTCGGCGGCATTATTACTTTAAAATTCACTTCACTTCCACTTATACCAAAGTTGGTGTTGGATCAGTTTTTAGTACTTTTATTCGAGCAGGGTTTTCAGGTCTGCTATTCAAAATGTTCATCAGAAACGACCTACCCCCAACGGAACGCAAAGGCAAACGCATAGGTATAAATTGGTGTTCCGAAGTTGTGTTCAATATTCGTGTGTGAAGTGAATAAACGTGAAGTAAAAAAATATGTCTGGCCGTGGCAAGGGTGGAAAAGTGAAGGGAAAGGCAAAGTCCCGATCGAATCGTGCTGGTCTTCAGTTTCCCGTTGGACGTATTCACCGTCTGCTCCGCAAAGGCAACTATGCTGAACGCGTTGGTGCCGGCGCTCCTGTTTATCTGGCTGCCGTTATGGAATACCTGGCAGCTGAAGTTCTCGAGTTAGCTGGCAATGCTGCCCGTGACAACAAGAAGACTAGGATCATTCCCCGTCATCTGCAGTTGGCCATTCGCAATGACGAGGAGTTGAACAAGCTGCTCTCTGGTGTCACCATTGCTCAGGGTGGCGTTCTGCCCAACATCCAGGCTGTCCTGTTGCCAAAGAAGACCGAGAAGAAGGCTTAAAGATTTAATTGCGGTCCTGTATCTTACCTGCTTGTACATAAACTCATATATAAACCCAAACGTCCTTTTCAGGACGACCAAACCATTTAAGAAGAATGCAAATTTTCATTAGAAATATTAGGCCAAGACAATAGTTTAAACAACAAAAAAATATTCTAAACAGATTTATTGGAGAAAAATGTATGTTTGTGGATA
Organism: Drosophila bipectinata; assembly: GCF_030179905.1. NCBI lineage: Eukaryota > Metazoa > Arthropoda > Insecta > Diptera > Drosophilidae > Drosophila > Drosophila bipectinata. The sequence continues at coordinate 21,237 of NW_027222816.1, read as the reverse complement.
CATTATGTATCTATGATAGAAATAAAAGTTGAAATTCCACTTACATATAAAATTCAAGAATTTCGTATTTATTATTTGCGTGAAGTGTGATTGAAAAAATATATATATGAAGCTTCTTTTCTAGTAGTTTCTTTCTCTTTTAAAATAAAACTTTTAGATTTAAGTCATATTGTGCGTTTTTATTGATTGTATAATACACATATATTAACAGAATTGTATAAACTACAATATATATTTTACTATAAGTGTAGACTTCAGTCCACTGGTGGGTGCCGCATGCCTTAAGCGTGCTGAATAATTAGATATATTTATTGTCTAATAGGCTAAGATATGTAGGTATTATTTAAAATTTATTTCTCTTTTTCTGTTAAAACAAATTGTGGTCCTGAAAAGGACCGATTGTATACATAGTTAAGTACAGGCTGTACAAAAATAATTTTAACCGCCAAAGCCGTATAGAGTGCGTCCTTGTCTCTTCAGGGCATAAACAACATCCATGGCCGTCACGGTCTTCCTTTTGGCGTGTTCGGTGTAGGTGACAGCATCGCGAATTACGTTCTCCAAAAACACTTTTAGAACTCCACGAGTTTCCTCGTAGATAAGACCAGAGATGCGCTTCACACCGCCACGACGAGCCAAACGACGGATAGCTGGCTTCGTAATACCCTGGATGTTATCACGCAAGACTTTGCGATGACGCTTAGCGCCACCTTTTCCCAGACCTTTGCCACCTTTACCGCGTCCAGTCATTTTTCAGTTTTGTTTATTAACGATACGACACTGCACGATAGTCACTGAAGAACTAACTTAACGCGGAAGGAGCCACCGCTCTTTATACCGATTCAACGAGAATTCGAAGAGTTCGGAGCGATATGCTTTTCCCGCTCTTCGTAAACCCAATAGACGAAATGGCAGGTCGTTCTATCTCCCTCTTTTCAACCCTCGGCGTTTCTGGTATATAAAGAGGTAGCGAAACGGGCAGCACGTTTATTGTGTTATTAGAGGCGCGAAGAGAACAGTGAATTTGGAAATTGAAATGGCTCGTACAAAGCAGACTGCTCGTAAATCGACTGGTGGCAAGGCCCCACGCAAACAACTGGCTACAAAGGCCGCACGTAAAAGTGCGCCAGCCACCGGAGGAGTAAAGAAGCCCCATCGCTATCGCCCCGGAACTGTGGCTCTCCGTGAGATCCGTCGCTACCAGAAGAGTACTGAGCTGTTGATCCGTAAACTGCCATTCCAGCGGTTGGTGCGTGAAATAGCTCAGGATTTCAAGACAGATTTGCGCTTCCAGAGCTCTGCTGTGATGGCTTTGCAGGAAGCTAGCGAAGCCTATCTGGTTGGTCTGTTTGAAGATACCAATTTGTGCGCCATCCATGCTAAGCGTGTTACTATTATGCCCAAAGACATCCAGCTGGCCCGTCGTATCCGTGGAGAGCGCGCTTAAATTGAACAATTGTCAATTGGCAGCCCTTAAATTTAAACTAAAAAATCGGTCCTTTTCAGGACCACAAAGCTTTTTAACTGAGATTTGAATAACTATTTTGATTTTACCGAACTTATTGTGTGGTTTAAAAGGGTAAAATAGGTTAGGTTTAAATATTTTTTTCGAACGCTAGGATATATATTATAACTAAAATAAATCCAAGCATTTAAAAGCATGTTTTTTTATAAATAAGGAATTGTTTACAAAATAAACATTGAAATACACTGTTGTCATTATTTGGAAGATACATATATGAAGAACCAAAAATATGTCTGGTCTTGTGTGAGCAGCGGATCATCAAAATAATCATTTATTAATAATTTATAAATAATGTTATTATGATTTTTACAAAAGCGGCAAAGGGTCGAAGGGTCTTGTTATAAAAAGTTGAATTACATTTCATTTTTTTTTAATATACATATTGTCTATTGGAAACTAATTTATAAGTTGTATATTATTAAATAATATAGTAAATTGTGTATATATTGTCAAATAAAATTCATTAGTCCCAAGAACAAATTGTAGTTTATTTTTGCGTTTTAATATGGTAACTAAAAGTTAAGTAAGAAAAGTTTATTGGTAATATGAACACATTCAGAATATAAATTACTAGCCTCAACGTATACCTTCGAGCTACCAGTGGAAAATATACAATCCATTTTTGAGACGAAAATGAATTTAGAATTTTTAAGATATGCAGAATGGGAAATAGATAAGATTTATTCTAATATTAAACATTTTAATTTACATTATTTTAGAAAAATAATATTTTTAGTACGAAAACAGTTTCTTAATGTCAAATGAAAGTTCACATTTTATCCAGGAAAGGGTCATTTTAAAAGCTATATTTAAGCATGAATACTTCATAAAAATATAGTTACGTTTTGCATAGCTGGTAGTTGAAAGTTCAATTTAAGACTTTCAGTAGTAAATTAACAAAAATACAACAATTTTATATTTTTAATGACGTTTTAATGCAAAATATTTAAGATATTAACGTAAACGTGCACTTTCGGGTACCCAAAAAAAAGTATCGAATCTATATACGGCAACTGAGAAAGGTTTTCCTCAAATTTTGAATATTTAAGATTCAAACGCAATTAAAACAAACATTAATTTTATTATCATAAGAACAAAATAATGAAAAATAATTACACCCTTTGAAAAAACATTTGTAACACAAATGAACTGTGCCAAACACATAGTCAAACTGCTCTCCTCCTCGATTCTCATCCGAACAAGGGACTTTGGATGTGGGTTCGCGGGCTATTTTTGCATAAAAAAGTTTATTTTTGTGAATAAAGATTTAAAGAATGTCTGATTCAGCAGTAGCTACATCCGCGTCTCCTGTGGCAGCTCCACCGGCGCCGGCTGAGAAGAAAGTAGCAGCCAAAAAGGCAACTGGATCTGCTGCCACAAAAGCGAAGAAGACCGCAGCACCACCATCGCATCCGCCAACTCAACAAATGGTAGACGCTTCAATTAAGAATTTGAAGGAGCGTGGGGGCTCCTCGCTTCTAGCAATCAAGAAGTACATCACTGCCACATACAAGTGCGATGCTCAGAAACTGGCTCCTTTCATCAAGAAGTACCTGAAGTCTGCTGTGGCCAATGGTAAGCTGATCCAGACGAAGGGAAAGGGTGCTTCTGGTTCCTTTAAATTATCGGCTTCAGCCAAAAAGGAGCCCAAGCCGAAGCCTTCTTCTGTTGAGAAAAAACTAAAAGCAAGAAGGTATCGACCAAGAAGACCGGAGCCACCACTAAGAAGGCCGCGGGAGCTGCCGACAAGAAGCCGAAAACTAAAAAGCCGTGGCTACCAAGAAGACAGCTGAAAAGAAGAAAACCGAGAAGGCCAAGGCAAAGGACGCTAAGGAGTCTGGTACCGTTAAGGCTAAAACAGTAGCAACAAAAGTGAAGCCATCATCCGCGAAACCAAAGGCAGCTAAAGCCCCAAAGGCTAAACCAGCTGCATCCGCTAAGCCCAAGAAGACGGTAAAGAAAGCACCAGCTCCTACTACCGCAAAGAAGCCGAAAGCTAAGACCACGGCAGCGAAAAAATAAATTGTGATAATGTGCATTATATTTGTACAGTTTCGCAATCGCAATTTTAGATTTCGATATCTAAAATTACATTAAACAAGCCCTTTTCAGGGCTACAATACATTTTTAAAGAGAAAAATATCAATTTTGCTTAGCTTGACATTTTAGAAGAGTATCTTAATCCTAATTGGATTCAAAATAGCAATCGTAATTTTGAAAATTGTATTAATATAAGAATATAATATATTATATAAATGCTAATACAGTATAAATATAAATTTCATCCATCCTAATTGGATTTAAAACAGCGATCACGCATTGGCTATTTATAATATAGTATATTAATACTAAAACAACATAAATTAAATTTCAGTTTCTTACAAAAACGATTTCAAACAATTAATTTATTTACTTTTATTGAAAAATGGGTGTCTTTGATGAAATAATGTTGTGGCCCTGAAAAGGGCCTTTTTCGATCATTCTGCCCATCAAGCGAGAAATCTACTTGGAGCTTGTATACTTGGTGACAGCCTTGGTTCCTTCACTGACGGCGTGCTTGGCCAACTCTCCAGGCAGGAGAAGGCGAACAGCCGTTTGGATTTCCCGACTGGTGATGGTCGAGCGCTTGTTGTAATGCGCCAGACGCGATGCCTCAGCAGCAATACGCTCAAAGATATCGTTCACGAAGCTGTTCATTATACTCATAGCTTTAGACGAAATTCCAGTGTCAGGGTGGACCTGCTTCAGAACCTTGTAGATGTAGATGGCATAGCTTTCCTTCCTCTTGCGCTTCTTCTTCTTATCGTTCTTGGTTATATTTTTCTGAGCTTTGCCAGCCTTCTTGGCTGCCTTTCCACTGGTTTTCGGCGGCATTATTACTTTAAAATTCACTTCACTTCCACTTATACCAAAGTTGGTGTTGGATCAGTTTTTAGTACTTTTATTCGAGCAGGGTTTTCAGGTCTGCTATTCAAAATGTTCATCAGAAACGACCTACCCCCAACGGAACGCAAAGGCAAACGCATAGGTATAAATTGGTGTTCCGAAGTTGTGTTCAATATTCGTGTGTGAAGTGAATAAACGTGAAGTAAAAATATGTCTGGCCGTGGCAAGGGTGGAAAAGTGAAGGGAAAGGCAAAGTCCCGATCGAATCGTGCTGGTCTTCAGTTTCCCGTTGGACGTATTCACCGTCTGCTCCGCAAAGGCAACTATGCTGAACGCGTTGGTGCCGGCGCTCCTGTTTATCTGGCTGCCGTTATGGAATACCTGGCAGCTGAAGTTCTCGAGTTAGCTGGCAATGCTGCCCGTGACAACAAGAAGACTAGGATCATTCCCCGTCATCTGCAGTTGGCCATTCGCAATGACGAGGAGTTGAACAAGCTGCTCTCTGGTGTCACCATTGCTCAGGGTGGCGTTCTGCCCAACATCCAGGCTGTCCTGTTGCCAAAGAAGACCGAGAAGAAGGCTTAAAGATTTAATTGCGGTCCTGTATCTTACCTGCTTGTACATAAACTCATATATAAACCCAAACGTCCTTTTCAGGACGACCAAACCATTTAAGAAGAATGCAAATTTTCATTAGAAATATTAGGCCAAGACAATAGTTTAAACAACAAAAAATATTCTAAACAGATTTATTGGAGAAAAATGTATGTTTGTGGATACATTATGTATCTATGATAGAAATAAAAGTTGAAATTCCACTTACATATAAAATTCAAGAATTTCGTATTTATTATTTGCGTGAAGTGTGATTGAAAAAAATATATATATGAAGCTTCTTTTCTAGTAGTTTCTTTCTCTTTTTAAAATAAAACTTTTAGATTTAAGTCATATTGTGCGTTTTTATTGATTGTATAATACACATATATTAACGAATTGTATAAACTACAATATATATTTTACTATAAGTGTAGACTTCAGTCCACTGGTGGGTGCCGCATGCCTTAAGCGTGCTGAATAATTAGATATATTTATTGTCTAATAGGCTAAGATATGTAGGTATTATTTAAAATTTATTTCTCTTTTTCTGTTAAAACAAATTGTGGTCCTGAAAAGGACCGATTGTATACATAGTTAAGTACAGGCTGTACAAAAATAATTTTAACCGCCAAAGCCGTATAGAGTGCGTCCTTGTCTCTTCAGGGCATAAACAACATCCATGGCCGTCACGGTCTTCCTTTTGGCGTGTTCGGTGTAGGTGACAGCATCGCGAATTACGTTCTCCAAAAACACTTTTAGAACTCCACGAGTTTCCTCGTAGATAAGACCAGAGATGCGCTTCACACCGCCACGACGAGCCAAACGACGGATAGCTGGCTTCGTAATACCCTGGATGTTATCACGCAAGACTTTGCGATGACGCTTAGCGCCACCTTTTCCCAGACCTTTGCCACCTTTACCGCGTCCAGTCATTTTTCAGTTTTGTTTATTAACGATACGACACTGCACGATAGTCACTGAAGAACTAACTTAACGCGGAAGGAGCCACCGCTCTTTATACCGATTCAACGAGAATTCGAAGAGTTCAGAGCGATATGCTTTTCCCGCTCTTCGTAAACCCAATAGACGAAATGGCAGGTCGTTCTATCTCCCTCTTTTCAACCCTCGGCGTTTCTGGTATATAAAGAGGTAGCGAAACGGGCAGCACGTTTATTGTGTTATTAGAGGCGCGAAGAGAACAGTGAATTTGGAAATTGAAATGGCTCGTACAAAGCAGACTGCTCGTAAATCGACTGGTGGCAAGGCCCCACGCAAACAACTGGCTACAAAGGCCGCACGTAAAAGTGCGCCAGCCACCGGAGGAGTAAAGAAGCCCCATCGCTATCGCCCCGGAACTGTGGCTCTCCGTGAGATCCGTCGCTACCAGAAGAGTACTGAGCTGTTGATCCGTAAACTGCCATTCCAGCGGTTGGTGCGTGAAATAGCTCAGGATTTCAAGACAGATTTGCGCTTCCAGAGCTCTGCTGTGATGGCTTTGCAGGAAGCTAGCGAAGCCTATCTGGTTGGTCTGTTTGAAGATACCAATTTGTGCGCCATCCATGCTAAGCGTGTTACTATTATGCCCAAAGACATCCAGCTGGCCCGTCGTATCCGTGGAGAGCGCGCTTAAATTGAACAATTGTCAATTGGCAGCCCTTAAATTTAAACTAAAAATCGGTCCTTTTCAGGACCACAAAGCTTTTTTTAACTGAGATTTGAATAACTATTTTGATTTTACAGAACTTATTTTTAGGTTTAAAAGGTTAAAATAGGTTAGGTTTAAATATTTTTTTCGAACGCTAGGATATATATTATAACTAAAATAAATCCAAGCATTTAAAAGCATGTTTTTTTTATAAATAAGGAATTGTTTACAAAATAAACATTGAAATACACTGTTGTCATTATTTGGAAGATACATATATGAAGAACCAAAAATATGTCTGGTCTTGTGTGAGCAGCGGATCATCAAAATAATCATTTATTAATAATTTATAAATAATGTTATTATGATTTTTACAAAAGCGGCAAAGGGTCGAAGGGTCTTGTTATAAAAAAGTTGAATTACATTTCATTTTTTTTTAATATACATATTGTCTATTGGAAACTAATTTATAAGTTGTATATTATTAAATAATATAGTAAATTGTGTATATATTGTCAAATAAAATTCATTAGTCCCAAGAACAAATTGTAGTTTATTTTTTGCGTTTTAATATGGTAACTAAAAGTTAAGTAAGAAAAGTTTATTGGTAATATGAACACATTCAGAATATAAATTACTAGCCTCAACGTATACCTTCGAGCTACCAGTGGAAAATATACAATCCATTTTTGAGACGAAAATGAATTTAGAATTTTTAAGATATGCAGAATGGGAAATAGATAAGATTTATTCTAATATTAAACATTTTAATTTACATTATTTTAGAAAAATAATATTTTTAGTACGAAAACAGTTTCTTAATGTCAAATGAAAGTTCACATTTTATCCAGGAAAGGGTCATTTTAAAAGCTATATTTAAGCATGAATACTTCATAAAAATATAGTTACGTTTTGCATAGCTGGTAGTTGAAAGTTCAATTTAAGACTTTCAGTAGTAAATTAACAAAAATACAACAATTTTATATTTTTAATGACGTTTTTAGGCAAAATATGTACGATATTAACGTAAACGTGCACTTTCGGGTACCCAAAAAAGTATCGAATCTATATACGGCAACTGAGAAAGGTTTTCCTCAAATTTTGAATATTTAAGATTCAAACGCAATTACAACACACATTAAGTTTATTATCATATGAACAAACTCAGGAAAGATAATTACACCCCTTCAAAACGCATTTGTAACACAAATGCACTCTGCCTGACTAATAGTCAAACTGCTCTGCTCCGCGATTCTCATCCGAACAAGGGACTTTGGATGTGGGTTCGCGGGCTATTTTTGCATAAAAAAGTTTATTTTTGTGAATAAAAATTTAAAGAATGTCTGATTCAGCAGTAGCTACATCCGCGTCTCCTGTGGCAGCTCCACCGGCGCCGGCTGAGAAGAAAGTAGCAGCCAAAAAGGCAACTGGATCTGCTGCCACAAAAGCGAAGAAGACCGCAGCACCACCATCGCATCCGCCAACTCAACAAATGGTAGACGCTTCAATTAAGAATTTGAAGGAGCGTGGGGGCTCCTCGCTTCTAGCAATCAAGAAGTACATCACTGCCACATACAAGTGCGATGCTCAGAAACTGGCTCCTTTCATCAAGAAGTACCTGAAGTCTGCTGTGGCCAATGGTAAGCTGATCCAGACGAAGGGAAAGGGTGCTTCTGGTTCCTTTAAATTATCGGCTTCAGCCAAAAAGGAGCCCAAGCCGAAGCCTTCTTCTGTTGAGCAAAAAACTCAAGGCAAGCAGGTACCGACCCAGAACACCGGACCCACCACTAAGAAGGCCGCGGGAGCTCCCGACAAGAAGACGAAAACTCAAAAAGCCGTGGCTACCAAGAAGACAGCTGAAAAGAAGAAAACCGAGAAGGCCAAGGCAAAGGACGCTAAGAAGTCTGGTACCGTTAAGGCTAAAACAGTAGCAACAAAAGTGAAGCCATCATCGGCGAAACCAAAGGCAGCTAAAGCCCCAAAGGCTAAACCAGCTGCATCCGCTAAGCCCAAGAAGACGGTAAAGAAAGCACCAGCTCCTACTACCGCAAAGAAGCCGAAAGCTAAGACCACGGCAGCGAAAAATAAATTGTGATAATGTGCATTATATTTGTACAGTTTCGCAATCGCAATTTTAGATTTCGATATCTACAATTACACTAACCAAGCACTTTTCAGTGCCACGATACTTCTCTAAAAGAGAACAAATATCAATTTTGCTTAGCTTGACATTTTAGAAGAGTATCTTAATCCTAATTGGATTCAAAATAGCAATCGTAATTTTGAAAATTGTATTAATATAAGAATATAATATATTATATAAATGCTAATACAGTATAAATATAAATTTCATCCATCCTAATTGGATTTAAAATAGCGATCGCGAATTGGCTATTTATAATATAGTATATTAATACTAAAACAACATAAATTAAATTTCAGTTTCTTACAAAAACGATTTCAAACAATTAATTTATTTACTTTTATTGAAAAATGGGTGTCTTTGATGAAATAATGTTGTGGCCCTGAAAAGGGCCTTTTTCGATCATTCTGCCCATCAAGCGAGAAATCTACTTGGAGCTTGTATACTTGGTGACAGCCTTGGTTCCTTCACTGACGGCGTGCTTGGCCAACTCTCCAGGCAGGAGAAGGCGAACAGCCGTTTGGATTTCCCGACTGGTGATGGTCGAGCGCTTGTTGTAATGCGCCAGACGCGATGCCTCAGCAGCAATACGCTCAAAGATATCGTTCACGAAGCTGTTCATTATACTCATAGCTTTAGACGAAATTCCAGTGTCAGGGTGGACCTGCTTCAGAACCTTGTAGATGTAGATGGCATAGCTTTCCTTCCTCTTGCGCTTCTTCTTCTTATCGTTCTTGGTTATATTTTTCTGAGCTTTGCCAGCCTTCTTGGCTGCCTTTCCACTGGTTTTCGGCGGCATTATTACTTTAAAATTCACTTCACTTCCACTTATACCAAAGTTGGTGTTGGATCAGTTTTTAGTACTTTTATTCGAGCAGGGTTTTCAGGTCTGCTATTCAAAATGTTCATCAGAAACGACCTACCCCCAACGGAACGCAAAGGCAAACGCATAGGTATAAATTGGTGTTCCGAAGTTGTGTTCAATATTCGTGTGTGAAGTGAATAAACGTGAAGTAATATGTCTGGCCGTGGCAAGGGTGGAAAAGTGAAGGGAAAGGCAAAGTCCCGATCGAATCGTGCTGGTCTTCAGTTTCCCGTTGGACGTATTCACCGTCTGCTCCGCAAAGGCAACTATGCTGAACGCGTTGGTGCCGGCGCTCCTGTTTATCTGGCTGCCGTTATGGAATACCTGGCAGCTGAAGTTCTCGAGTTAGCTGGCAATGCTGCCCGTGACAACAAGAAGACTAGGATCATTCCCCGTCATCTGCAGTTGGCCATTCGCAATGACGAGGAGTTGAACAAGCTGCTCTCTGGTGTCACCATTGCTCAGGGTGGCGTTCTGCCCAACATCCAGGCTGTCCTGTTGCCAAAGAAGACCGAGAAGAAGGCTTAAAGATTTAATTGCGGTCCTGTATCTTACCTGCTTGTACATAAACTCATATATAAACCCAAACGTCCTTTTCAGGACGACCAAACCATTTAAGAAGAATGCAAATTTTCATTAGAAATATTAGGCCAAGACAATAGTTTAAACAACAAAAAAATATTCTAAACAGATTTATTGGAGAAAAATGTATGTTTGTGGATACATTATGTATCTATGATAGAAATAAAAGTTGAAATTCCACTTACATATAAAATTCAAGAATTTCGTATTTATTATTTGCGTGAAGTGTGATTGAAAGAAATACATATGTGAATCTTCGTTTCTAGTAGTTTCTTTCTCTTTCAAACATAAAACTTTTAGATTTAAGTCATATTGTGCGTTTTTATTGATTGTATAATACACATATATTAACGAATTGTATAAACTACAATATATATTTTACTATAAGTGTAGACTTCAGTCCACTGGTGGGTGCCGCATGCCTTAAGCGTGCTGAATAATTAGATATATTTATTGTCTAATAGGCTAAGATATGTAGGTATTATTTAAAATTTATTTCTCTTTTTCTGTTAAAACAAATTGTGGTCCTGAAAAGGACCGATTGTATACATAGTTAAGTACAGGCTGTACAAAAATAATTTTAACCGCCAAAGCCGTATAGAGTGCGTCCTTGTCTCTTCAGGGCATAAACAACATCCATGGCCGTCACGGTCTTCCTTTTGGCGTGTTCGGTGTAGGTGACAGCATCGCGAATTACGTTCTCCAAAAACACTTTTAGAACTCCACGAGTTTCCTCGTAGATAAGACCAGAGATGCGCTTCACACCGCCACGACGAGCCAAACGACGGATAGCTGGCTTCGTAATACCCTGGATGTTATCACGCAAGACTTTGCGATGACGCTTAGCGCCACCTTTTCCCAGACCTTTGCCACCTTTACCGCGTCCAGTCATTTTTCAGTTTTGTTTATTAACGATACGACACTGCACGATAGTCACTGAAGAACTAACTTAACGCGGAAGGAGCCACCGCTCTTTATACCGATTCAACGAGAATTCGAAGAGTTCGGAGCGATATGCTTTTCCCGCTCTTCGTAAACCCAATAGACGAAATGGCAGGTCGTTCTATCTCCCTCTTTTCAACCCTCGGCGTTTCTGGTATATAAAGAGGTAGCGAAACGGGCAGCACGTTTATTGTGTTATTAGAGGCGCGAAGAGAACAGTGAATTTGGAAATTGAAATGGCTCGTACAAAGCAGACTGCTCGTAAATCGACTGGTGGCAAGGCCCCACGCAAACAACTGGCTACAAAGGCCGCACGTAAAAGTGCGCCAGCCACCGGAGGAGTAAAGAAGCCCCATCGCTATCGCCCCGGAACTGTGGCTCTCCGTGAGATCCGTCGCTACCAGAAGAGTACTGAGCTGTTGATCCGTAAACTGCCATTCCAGCGGTTGGTGCGTGAAATAGCTCAGGATTTCAAGACAGATTTGCGCTTCCAGAGCTCTGCTGTGATGGCTTTGCAGGAAGCTAGCGAAGCCTATCTGGTTGGTCTGTTTGAAGATACCAATTTGTGCGCCATCCATGCTAAGCGTGTTACTATTATGCCCAAAGACATCCAGCTGGCCCGTCGTATCCGTGGAGAGCGCGCTTAAATTGAACAATTGTCAATTGGCAGCCCTTAAATTTAAACTAAAAAATCGGTCCTTTTCAGGACCACAAAGCTTTTTAACTGAGATTTGAATAACTATTTTGATTTTACAGAACTTATTTTTAGGTTTAAAAGGTTAAAATAGGTTAGGTTTAAATATTTTTTTTCGAACGCTAGGATATATATTATAACTAAAATAAATCCAAGCATTTAAAAGCATGTTTTTTTATAAATAAGGAATTGTTTACAAAATAAACATTGAAATACACTGTTGTCATTATTTGGAAGATACATATATGAAGAACCAAAAATATGTCTGGTCTTGTGTGAGCAGCGGATCATCAAAATAATCATTTATTAATAATTTATAAATAATGTTATTATGATTTTTACAAAAGCGGCAAAGGGTCGAAGGGTCTTGTTATAAAAAAGTTGAATTACATTTCATTTTTTTTTAATATACATATTGTCTATTGGAAACTAATTTATAAGTTGTATATTATTAAATAATATAGTAAATTGTGTATATATTGTCAAATAAAATTCATTAGTCCCAAGAACAAATTGTAGTTTATTTTTGCGTTTTAATATGGTAACTAAAAGTTAAGTAAGAAAAGTTTATTGGTAATATGAACACATTCAGAATATAAATTACTAGCCTCAACGTATACCTTCGAGCTACCAGTGGAAAATATACAATCCATTTTTGAGACGAAAATGAATTTAGAATTTTAAGATATGCAGAATGGGAAATAGATAAGATTTATTCTAATATTAAACATTTTAATTTACATTATTTTAGAAAAATAATATTTTTAGTACGAAAACAGTTTCTTAATGTCAAATGAAAGTTCACATTTTATCCAGGAAAGGGTCATTTTAAAAGCTATATTTAAGCATGAATACTTCATAAAAATATAGTTACGTTTTGCATAGCTGGTAGTTGAAAGTTCAATTTAAGACTTTCAGTAGTAAATTAACAAAAAATACAACAATTTTATATTTTTAATGACGTTTTAATGCAAAATATTTAAGATATTAACGTAAACGTGCACTTTCGGGTATCCAAAAAAGTATCGAATCTATATACGGCAACTGAGAAAGGTTTTCCTCAAATTTTGAATATTTAAGATTCAAACGCAATTAAAACAAACATTAATTTTATTATCATAAGAACAAAATAATGAAAAATAATTACACCCTTTGAAAAAACATTTGTAACACAAATGAACTGTGCCAAACACATAGTCAAACTGCTCTCCTCCTCGATTCTCATCCGAACAAGGGACTTTGGATGTGGGTTCGCGGGCTATTTTTGCATAAAAAAGTTTATTTTTGTGAATAAAAATTTAAAGAATGTCTGATTCAGCAGTAGCTACATCCGCGTCTCCTGTGGCAGCTCCACCGGCGCCGGCTGAGAAGAAAGTAGCAGCCAAAAAGGCAACTGGATCTGCTGCCACAAAAGCGAAGAAGACCGCAGCACCACCATCGCATCCGCCAACTCAACAAATGGTAGACGCTTCAATTAAGAATTTGAAGGAGCGTGGGGGCTCCTCGCTTCTAGCAATCAAGAAGTACATCACTGCCACATACAAGTGCGATGCTCAGAAACTGGCTCCTTTCATCAAGAAGTACCTGAAGTCTGCTGTGGCCAATGGTAAGCTGATCCAGACGAAGGGAAAGGGTGCTTCTGGTTCCTTTAAATTATCGGCTTCAGCCAAAAGGAGCCCAAGCCGAAGCCTTCTTCTGTTGAGAAAAAACTAAAAGCAAGAAGGTATCGACCAAGAAGACCGGAGCCACCACTAAGAAGGCCGCGGGAGCCGCCGACAAGAAGCCGCACAACACAAAAGCCGCGGCTACCAAGAAGACAGCTGAAAGAAGAAAACCGAGAAGGCCAAGGAAAAGAACGCTAAGAAGTCTGGTAGCGTTAAGGCTAAAACAGTAGCAACAAAAGTGAAGGCATCATCAGCGAAACCAAAGGCAGCTAAAGCCCCAAAGGCTAAACCAGCTGCATCCGCTAAGCCCAAGAAGACGGTAAAGAAAGCACCAGCTCCTACTACCGCAAAGAAGCCGAAAGCTAAGACCACGGCAGCGAAAAAATAAATTGTGATAATGTGCATTATATTTGTACAGTTTCGCAATCGCAATTTTAGATTTCGATATCTAAAATTACATTAAACAAGCCCTTTTCAGGGCTACAATACATTTTTAAAGAGAAAAATATCAATTTTGCTTAGCTTGACATTTTAGAAGAGTATCTTAATCCTAATTGGATTCAAAATAGCAATCGTAATTTTGAAAATTGTATTAATATAAGAATATAATATATTATATAAATGCTAATACAGTATAAATATAAATTTCATCCATCCTAATTGGATTTAAAATAGCGATCACTGAATTGGCTATTTATAATATAGTATATTAATACTAAAACAACATAAATTAAATTTCAGTTTCTTACAAAAACGATTTCAAACAATTAATTTATTTACTTTTATTGAAAAATGGGTGTCTTTGATGAAATAATGTTGTGGCCCTGAACAGGGCCTTTTTACGATCATTCTGCCCATCAAGCGAGAAATCTACTTGGAGCTTGTATACTTGGTGACAGCCTTGGTTCCTTCACTGACGGCGTGCTTGGCCAACTCTCCAGGCAGGAGAAGGCGAACAGCCGTTTGGATTTCCCGACTGGTGATGGTCGAGCGCTTGTTGTAATGCGCCAGACGCGATGCCTCAGCAGCAATACGCTCAAAGATATCGTTCACGAAGCTGTTCATTATACTCATAGCTTTAGACGAAATTCCAGTGTCAGGGTGGACCTGCTTCAGAACCTTGTAGATGTAGATGGCATAGCTTTCCTTCCTCTTGCGCTTCTTCTTCTTATCGTTCTTGGTTATATTTTTCTGAGCTTTGCCAGCCTTCTTGGCTGCCTTTCCACTGGTTTTCGGCGGCATTATTACTTTAAAATTCACTTCACTTCCACTTATACCAAAGTTGGTGTTGGATCAGTTTTTAGTACTTTTATTCGAGCAGGGTTTTCAGGTCTGCTATTCAAAATGTTCATCAGAAACGACCTACCCCCAACGGAACGCAAAGGCAAACGCATAGGTATAAATTGGTGTTCCGAAGTTGTGTTCAATATTCGTGTGTGAAGTGAATAAACGTGAAGTAAAAAAATATGTCTGGCCGTGGCAAGGGTGGAAAAGTGAAGGGAAAGGCAAAGTCCCGATCGAATCGTGCTGGTCTTCAGTTTCCCGTTGGACGTATTCACCGTCTGCTCCGCAAAGGCAACTATGCTGAACGCGTTGGTGCCGGCGCTCCTGTTTATCTGGCTGCCGTTATGGAATACCTGGCAGCTGAAGTTCTCGAGTTAGCTGGCAATGCTGCCCGTGACAACAAGAAGACTAGGATCATTCCCCGTCATCTGCAGTTGGCCATTCGCAATGACGAGGAGTTGAACAAGCTGCTCTCTGGTGTCACCATTGCTCAGGGTGGCGTTCTGCCCAACATCCAGGCTGTCCTGTTGCCAAAGAAGACCGAGAAGAAGGCTTAAAGATTTAATTGCGGTCCTGTATCTTACCTGCTTGTACATAAACTCATATATAAACCCAAACGTCCTTTTCAGGACGACCAAACCATTTAAGAAGAATGCAAATTTTCATTAGAAATATTAGGCCAAGACAATAGTTTAAACAACAAAAAATATTCTAAACAGATTTATTGGAGAAAAATGTATGTTTGTGGATACATTATGTATCTATGATAGAAATAAAAGTTGAAATTCCACTTACATATAAAATTCAAGAATTTCGTATTTATTATTTGCGTGAAGTGTGATTGAAAAAAATATATATATGAAGCTTCTTTTCTAGTAGTTTCTTTCTCTTTTAAAATAAAACTTTTAGATTTAAGTCATATTGTGCGTTTTTATTGATTGTATAATACACATATATTAACGAATTGTATAAGCTACAATATATATTTTACTATAAGTGTAGACTTCAGTCCACTGGTGGGTGCCGCATGCCTTAAGCGTGCTGAATAATTAGATATATTTATTGTCTAATAGGCTAAGATATGTAGGTATTATTTAAAATTTATTTCTCTTTTTCTGTTAAAACAAATTGTGGTCCTGAAAAGGACCGATTGTATACATAGTTAAGTACAGGCTGTACAAAAATAATTTTAACCGCCAAAGCCATATAGAGTGCGTCCTTGTCTCTTCAGGGCATAAACAACATCCATGGCCGTCACGGTCTTCCCTTTGGCGTGTTCGGTGTAAGGTGACAGCATCGCGAATTACGTTCTCCAAAAACACTTTTAGAACTCCACGAGTTTCCTCGTAGATAAGACGAGAGATGCTCTGCACACCGCCACGACTGGCCAAACGGCGGATAGCTGGCTTCGTGATATCCTGGAGGTTATCACGCAAGACTTGGCGATGAGGCTTAGGTCCACCTTTTCCCAGACCTTTGCCACCTTTACCGCGTCAGTCATTTTTCAGTTTTGTTTATTAACGATACGACACTGCACGATAGTCACTGAAGAACTAACTTAACGCGGAAGGAGCCACCGCTCTTTATACCGATTCAACGAGAATTCGAAGAGTTCAGGCGATATGCTTTTCCCGCTCTTCGTAAACCCAATAGACGAAATGGCAGGTCGTTCTATCTCCCTCTTTTCAACCCTCGGCGTTTCTGGTATATAAAGAGGTAGCGAAACGGGCAGCACGTTTATTGTGTTATTAGAGGCGCGAAGAGAACAGTGAATTTGGAAATTGAAATGGCTCGTACAAAGCAGACTGCTCGTAAATCGACTGGTGGCAAGGCCCCACGCAAACAACGGGCGACAAAGGCCGCACGTAAAAGTGCGCCAGCCACCGGAGGAGTAAAGAAGCCCCATCGCTATCGCCCCGGAACTGTGGCTCTCCGTGAGATCCGTCGCTACCAGAAGAGTACTGAGCTGTTGATCCGTAAACTGCCATTCCAGCGGTTGGTGCGTGAAATAGCTCAGGATTTCAAGACAGATTTGCGCTTCCAGAGCTCTGCTGTGATGGCTTTGCAGGAAGCTAGCGAAGCCTATCTGGTTGGTCTGTTTGAAGATACCAATTTGTGCGCCATCCATGCTAAGCGTGTTACTATTATGCCCAAAGACATCCAGCTGGCCCGTCGTATCCGTGGAGAGCGCGCTTAAATTGAACAATTGTCAATTGGCAGCCCTTAAATTTAAACTAAAAATCGGTCCTTTTCAGGACCACAAAGCTTTTAACTGAGATTTGAATAACTATTTTGATTTTACAGAACTTATTTTTAGGTTTAAAAGGTTAAAATAGGTTAGGTTTAAATATTTTTTCGAACGCTAGTATATATATTATAACTAAAATAAATCCAAGCATTTAAAAGCATGTTTTTATAAATAAGGAATTGTTTACAAAATAAACATTGAAATACACTGTTGTCATTATTTGGAAGATACATATATGAAGAACCAAAAATATGTCTGGTCTTGTGTGAGCAGCGGATCATCAAAATAATCATTTATTAATAATTTATAAATAATGTTATTATGATTTTTACAAAAAGCGGCAAAGGGTCAGAAGGGTCTTGTTATAAAAAAGTTGAATTACATTTCATTTTTTTTAATATACATATTGTCTATTGGAAACTAATTTATAAGTTGTATATTATTAAATAATATAGTAAATTGTGTATATATTGTCAAATAAAATTCATTAGTCCTAAGAACAAATTGTAGTTTATTTTTGCGTTTTAATATGGTAACTAAAAGTTAAGTAAGAAAAGTTTATTGGTAATATGAACACATTCAGAATATAAATTACTAGCCTCAACGTATACCTTCGAGCTACCAGTGGAAAATATACAATCCATTTTTGAGACGAAAATGAATTTAGAATTTTAAGATATGCAGAATGGGAAATAGATAAGATTTATTCTAATATTAAACATTTTAATTTACATTATTTTAGAAAAATAATATTTTTAGTACGAAAACAGTTTCTTAATGTCAAATGAAAGTTCACATTTTATCCAGGAAAGGGTCATTTTAAAAGCTATATTTAAGCATGAATACTTCATAAAAATATAGTTACGTTTTGCATAGCTGGTAGTTGAAAGTTCAATTTAAGACTTTCAGTAGTAATTAACAAAAATACAACAATTTTATATTTTTAATGACGTTTTAATGCAAAATATTTAAGATATTAACGTAAACGTGCACTTTCGGGTACCCAAAAAAAGTATCGAATCTATATACGGCAACTGAGAAGGTTTTCCTCAAATTTTGAATATTTAAGATTCAAACGCAATTAAAACAAACATTAATTTTATTATCATAAGAACAAAATAATGAAAAATAATTACACCCTTTGAAAAAACATTTGTAACACAAATGAACTGTGCCAAACACATAGTCAAACTGCTCTCCTCCTCGATTCTCATCCGAACAAGGGACTTTGGATGTGGGTTCACGGGCTATTTTTGCATAAAAAGTTTATTTTTGTGAATAAAAATTTAAAGAATGTCTGATTCAGCAGTAGCTACATCCGCGTCTCCTGTGGCAGCTCCACCGGCGCCGGCTGAGAAGAAAGTAGCAGCCAAAAAGGCAACTGGATCTGCTGCCACAAAAGCGAAGAAGACCGCAGCACCACCATCGCATCCGCCAACTCAACAAATGGTAGACGCTTCAATTAAGAATTTGAAGGAGCGTGGGGGCTCCTCGCTTCTAGCAATCAAGAAGTACATCACTGCCACATACAAGTGCGATGCTCAGAAACTGGCTCCTTTCATCAAGAAGTACCTGAAGTCTGCTGTGGCCAATGGTAAGCTGATCCAGACAGAAGGGAAAGGGTGCTTCTGGTTCCTTTAAATTATCGGCTTCAGCCAAAAGGAGCCCAAGCCGAAGCCTTCTTCTGTTGAGAAAAAACTAAAAGCAAGAAGGTATCGACCAAGAAGACCGGAGCCACCACTAAGAAAGGCCGCGGGAGCTGCCGACAAGAAGCCGAAAACTAAAAAAGCCGTGGCTACCAAGAAGACAGCAGAGAAGAAGAAAACCGAGAGGGCCAAGGCAAAGGACGCTAAGAAGTCTGGTACCGTTAAGGCTAAAACAGTAGCAACAAAAGTGAAGCCATCATCGGCGAAACCAAAGGCAGCTAAAGCCCCAAAGGCTAAACCAGCTGCATCCGCTAAGCCCAAGAAGACGGTAAAGAAAGCACCAGCTCCTACTACCGCAAAGAAGCCGAAAGCTAAGACCACGGCAGCGAAAAATAAATTGTGATAATGTGCATTATATTTGTACAGTTTCGCAATCGCAATTTTAGATTTCGATATCTAAAATTACATTAAACAAGCCCTTTTCAGGGCTACAATACATTTTTAAGAGAGAAAAATATCAATTTTGCTTAGCTTGACATTTTAGAAGAGTATCTTAATCCTAATTGGATTCAAAATAGCAATCGTAATTTTGAAAATTGTATTAATATAAGAATATAATATATTATATAAATGCTAATACAGTATAAATATAAATTTCATCCATCCTAATTGGATTTAAAATAGCGATCGCGAATTGGCTATTTATAATATAGTATATTAATACTAAAACAACATAAATTAAATTTCAGTTTCTTACAAAAACGATTTCAAACAATTAATTTATTTACTTTTATTGAAAAATGGGTGTCTTTGATGAAATAATGTTGTGGCCCTGAAAAAGGGCCTTTTTCGATCATTCTGCCCATCAAGCGAGAAATCTACTTGGAGCTTGTATACTTGGTGACAGCCTTGGTTCCTTCACTGACGGCGTGCTTGGCCAACTCTCCAGGCAGGAGAAGGCGAACAGCCGTTTGGATTTCCCGACTGGTGATGGTCGAGCGCTTGTTGTAATGCGCCAGACGCGATGCCTCAGCAGCAATACGCTCAAAGATATCGTTCACGAAGCTGTTCATTATACTCATAGCTTTGGACGAAATTCCAGTGTCAGGGTGGACCTGCTTCAGAACCTTGTAGATGTAGATGGCATAGCTTTCCTTCCTCTTGCGCTTCTTCTTCTTATCGTTCTTGGTTATATTTTTCTGAGCTTTGCCAGCCTTCTTGGCTGCCTTTCCACTGGTTTTCGGCGGCATTATTACTTTAAAATTCACTTCACTTCCACTTATACCAAAGTTGGTGTTGGATCAGTTTTTAGTACTTTTATTCGAGCAGGGTTTTCAGGTCTGCTATTCAAAATGTTCATCAGAAACGACCTACCCCCAACGGAACGCAAAGGCAAACGCATAGGTATAAATTGGTGTTCCGAAGTTGTGTTCAATATTCGTGTGTGAAGTGAATAAACGTGAAGTAAAAAAATATGTCTGGCCGTGGCAAGGGTGGAAAAGTGAAGGGAAAGGCAAAGACCCGATCGAATCGTGCTGGTCTTTAGTTTCCCGTTGGACGTATTCACCGTCTGCTCCGCAAAGGCAACTATGCTGAACGCGTTGGTGCCGGCGCTCCTGTTTATCTGGCTGCCGTTATGGAATACCTGGCAGCTGAAGTTCTCGAGTTAGCTGGCAATGCTGCCCGTGACAACAAGAAGACTAGGATCATTCCCCGTCATCTGCAGTTGGCCATTCGCAATGACGAGGAGTTGAACAAGCTGCTCTCTGGTGTCACCATTGCTCAGGTGGCGTTCTGGCCCACAGCCAGGCTGTCCTGTTGCCAAAGAAGACCGAGAAGCAGGCTTAAAGATTTAATTGCGGTCCTGTATCTTACCTGCTTGTACATAAACTCATATATAAACCCAAACGTCCTTTTCAGGACGACCAAACCATTTAAGAAGAATGCAAATTTTCATTAGAAATATTAGGCCAAGACAATAGTTTAAACAACAAAAAAATATTCTAAACAGATTTATTGGAGAAAAATGTATGTTTGTGGATACATTATGTATCTATGATAGAAATAAAAGTTGAAATTCCACTTACATATAAAATTTAAGAATTTCGTATTTATTATTTGCGTGAAGTGTGATTGAAAAAAATATATATATGAAGCTTCTTTTGCGTTTGTTGATTCTATTCTATTGTTGTGCGTTTGTTGATTCTGTCTATTGTGCGTTTTTATTGATTGTATAATACACATATATTAACGAATTGTATAAACTACAATATATATTTTACTATAAGTGTAGACTTCAGTCCACTGGTGGGTGCCGCATGCCTTAAGCGTGCTGAATAATTAGATATATTTATTGTCTAATAGGCTAAGATATGTAGGTATTATTTAAAATTTATTTCTCTTTTTCTGTTAAAACAAATTGTGGTCCTGAAAAGGACCGATTGTATACATAGTTAAGTACAGGCTGTACAAAAATAATTTTAACCGCCAAAGCCATATAGAGTGCGTCCTTGTCT
>NW_027222815.1:0-17039 GCF_030179905.1 Drosophila bipectinata | reverse complement strand
TTCCTCCTTTTCCTCCTTTTTTCTCCAAATATAAAAATGTCCCTTTTTCTTGTTAAATTAATGTATCACAGTCAAGTCTATTGTAAAATGAAGTTTATTAAATATGTTAAAAACTGTATGTTCAACATTGTGACATTGTGTTTCCTCCTTTTCCTCCTTTTCTCTCCAAATTATAAAATGTCCCTTTTTCTTGTTAAATTAATGTATCACAGTCAAGTCTATTGTAAAATGAAGTTTATTAAATATGTTAAAAACTGTATGTTCAACATTGTGACATTGTTTTCCTCTTTTCCTCCTTTTTTCTCCAAATTATAAAATGTCCCTTTTCTTGTTAAATTAATGTATCACAGTCAAGTCTATTGTAAAATGAAGTTTATTAAATATGTTAAAAACTGTATGTTCAACATTGTGACATTGTGTTTCCTCCTTTTCCTCCTTTTTTCTCCAAATTATAAAATGTCCCTTTTCTTGTTAAATTAATGTATCACAGTCAAGTCTATTGTAACATGAAGTTTATTAAATATGTTAAAAACTGTGTGTTGCACATTGTGACATGTTTCCTCCTTTTCCTCCTTTTTCTCCAAATTATAAAATGTCCTTTTTTTGTTAAATTAATGTATCACAGTCAAGTCTATTGTAAAATGAAGTTTATTAAATATGTTAAAAACTGTATGTTCAACATTGTGACATTGTGTTTCCTCCTTTTCCTCCTTTTTTCTCCAAATTATAAAATGTCCCTTTTTCTTGTTAAATTAATGTATCACAGTCAAGTCTATTGTAAAATGAAGTTTGTGTATGTTCAACGTTGTGGCATTGTGTTTCCTCCTTTTCGTCCTTGTTTCTCCAAATTATGATAGGTCCCTTTTTGTTGTTGGAGTAATGGATGACAGTCAAGTCTATTGTAAAATGAAGTTTATTAAATATGTTAAAAACTGTATGTTCAACATTGTGACATTGTGTTTCCTCCTTTTCCTCCTTTTTTCTCCAAATTATAAAATGTCCCTTTTTCTTGTTAAATTAATGTATCACAGTCAAGTCTATTGTAAAATGAAGTTTATTAAATATGTTAAAAACTGTATGTTCAACATTGTGACATTGTGTTTCCTCCTTTTCCTCCTTTTTTCTCCAAATTATAAAATGTCCCTTTTTCTTGTTAAATTAATGTATCACAGTCAAGTCTATTGTAAAATGAAGTTTATTAAATATGTTAAAAACTGTATGTTCAACATTGTGACATTGTGTTTCCTCCTTTTCCTCCTTTTTTCTCCAAATTATAAAATGTCCCTTTTTCTTGTTAAATTAATGTATCACAGTCAAGTCTATTGTAAAATGAAGTTTATTAAATATGTTAAAAACTGTATGTTCAACATTGTGACATTGTGTTTCCTCCTTTTCCTCCTTTTTTCTCCAAATTATAAAATGTCCCTTTTTCTTGTTAAATTAATGTATCACAGTCAAGTCTATTGTAAAATGAAGTTTATTAAATATGTTAAAAACTGTATGTTCAACATTGTGACATTGTGTTTCCTCCTTTTCCTCCTTTTTTCTCCAAATTATAAAATGTCCCTTTTTCTTGTTAAATTAATGTATCACAGTCAAGTCTATTGTAAAATGAAGTTTATTAAATATGTTAAAAACTGTATGTTCAACATTGTGACATTGTGTTTCCTCCTTTTCCTCCTTTTTTCTCCAAATTATAAAATGTCCCTTTTTCTTGTTAAATTAATGTATCACAGTCAAGTCTATTGTAAAATGAAGTTTATTAAATATGTTAAAAACTGTATGTTCAACATTGTGACATTGTGTTTCCTCCTTTTCCTCCTTTTTTCTCCAAATTATAAAATGTCCCTTTTTCTTGTTAAATTAATGTATCACAGTCAAGTCTATTGTAAAATGAAGTTTATTAAATATGTTAAAAACTGTATGTTCAACATTGTGACATTGTGTTTCCTCCTTTTCCTCCTTTTTTCTCCAAATTATAAAATGTCCCTTTTTCTTGTTAAATTAATGTATCACAGTCAAGTCTATTGTAAAATGAAGTTTATTAAATATGTTAAAAACTGTATGTTCAACATTGTGACATTGTGTTTCCTCCTTTTCCTCCTTTTTTCTCCAAATTATAAAATGTCCCTTTTTCTTGTTAAATTAATGTATCACAGTCAAGTCTATTGTAAAATGAAGTTTATTAAATATGTTAAAAACTGTATGTTCAACATTGTGACATTGTGTTTCCTCCTTTTCCTCCTTTTTTCTCCAAATTATAAAATGTCCCTTTTTCTTGTTAAATTAATGTATCACAGTCAAGTCTATTGTAAAATGAAGTTTATTAAATATGTTAAAAACTGTATGTTCAACATTGTGACATTGTGTTTCCTCCTTTTCCTCCTTTTTTCTCCAAATTATAAAATGTCCCTTTTTCTTGTTAAATTAATGTATCACAGTCAAGTCTATTGTAAAATGAAGTTTATTAAATATGTTAAAAACTGTATGTTCAACATTGTGACATTGTGTTTCCTCCTTTTCCTCCTTTTTTCTCCAAATTATAAAATGTCCCTTTTTCTTGTTAAATTAATGTATCACAGTCAAGTCTATTGTAAAATGAAGTTTATTAAATATGTTAAAAACTGTATGTTCAACATTGTGACATTGTGTTTCCTCCTTTTCCTCCTTTTTTCTCCAAATTATAAAATGTCCCTTTTTCTTGTTAAATTAATGTATCACAGTCAAGTCTATTGTAAAATGAAGTTTATTAAATATGTTAAAAACTGTATGTTCAACATTGTGACATTGTGTTTCCTCCTTTTCCTCCTTTTTTCTCCAAATTATAAAATGTCCCTTTTTCTTGTTAAATTAATGTATCACAGTCAAGTCTATTGTAAAATGAAGTTTATTAAATATGTTAAAAACTGTATGTTCAACATTGTGACATTGTGTTTCCTCCTTTTCCTCCTTTTTTCTCCAAATTATAAAATGTCCCTTTTTCTTGTTAAATTAATGTATCACAGTCAAGTCTATTGTAAAATGAAGTTTATTAAATATGTTAAAAACTGTATGTTCAACATTGTGACATTGTGTTTCCTCCTTTTCCTCCTTTTTTCTCCAAATTATAAAATGTCCCTTTTTCTTGTTAAATTAATGTATCACAGTCAAGTCTATTGTAAAATGAAGTTTATTAAATATGTTAAAAACTGTATGTTCAACATTGTGACATTGTGTTTCCTCCTTTTCCTCCTTTTTTCTCCAAATTATAAAATGTCCCTTTTTCTTGTTAAATTAATGTATCACAGTCAAGTCTATTGTAAAATGAAGTTTATTAAATATGTTAAAAACTGTATGTTCAACATTGTGACATTGTGTTTCCTCCTTTTCCTCCTTTTTTCTCCAAATTATAAAATGTCCCTTTTTCTTGTTAAATTAATGTATCACAGTCAAGTCTATTGTAAAATGAAGTTTATTAAATATGTTAAAAACTGTATGTTCAACATTGTGACATTGTGTTTCCTCCTTTTCCTCCTTTTTTCTCCAAATTATAAAATGTCCCTTTTTCTTGTTAAATTAATGTATCACAGTCAAGTCTATTGTAAAATGAAGTTTATTAAATATGTTAAAAACTGTATGTTCAACATTGTGACATTGTGTTTCCTCCTTTTCCTCCTTTTTTCTCCAAATTATAAAATGTCCCTTTTTCTTGTTAAATTAATGTATCACAGTCAAGTCTATTGTAAAATGAAGTTTATTAAATATGTTAAAAACTGTATGTTCAACATTGTGACATTGTGTTTCCTCCTTTTCCTCCTTTTTTCTCCAAATTATAAAATGTCCCTTTTTCTTGTTAAATTAATGTATCACAGTCAAGTCTATTGTAAAATGAAGTTTATTAAATATGTTAAAAACTGTATGTTCAACATTGTGACATTGTGTTTCCTCCTTTTCCTCCTTTTTTCTCCAAATTATAAAATGTCCCTTTTTCTTGTTAAATTAATGTATCACAGTCAAGTCTATTGTAAAATGAAGTTTATTAAATATGTTAAAAACTGTATGTTCAACATTGTGACATTGTGTTTCCTCCTTTTCCTCCTTTTTTCTCCAAATTATAAAATGTCCCTTTTTCTTGTTAAATTAATGTATCACAGTCAAGTCTATTGTAAAATGAAGTTTATTAAATATGTTAAAAACTGTATGTTCAACATTGTGACATTGTGTTTCCTCCTTTTCCTCCTTTTTTCTCCAAATTATAAAATGTCCCTTTTTCTTGTTAAATTAATGTATCACAGTCAAGTCTATTGTAAAATGAAGTTTATTAAATATGTTAAAAACTGTATGTTCAACATTGTGACATTGTGTTTCCTCCTTTTCCTCCTTTTTTCTCCAAATTATAAAATGTCCCTTTTTCTTGTTAAATTAATGTATCACAGTCAAGTCTATTGTAAAATGAAGTTTATTAAATATGTTAAAAACTGTATGTTCAACATTGTGACATTGTGTTTCCTCCTTTTCCTCCTTTTTTCTCCAAATTATAAAATGTCCCTTTTTCTTGTTAAATTAATGTATCACAGTCAAGTCTATTGTAAAATGAAGTTTATTAAATATGTTAAAAACTGTATGTTCAACATTGTGACATTGTGTTTCCTCCTTTTCCTCCTTTTTTCTCCAAATTATAAAATGTCCCTTTTTCTTGTTAAATTAATGTATCACAGTCAAGTCTATTGTAAAATGAAGTTTATTAAATATGTTAAAAACTGTATGTTCAACATTGTGACATTGTGTTTCCTCCTTTTCCTCCTTTTTTCTCCAAATTATAAAATGTCCCTTTTTCTTGTTAAATTAATGTATCACAGTCAAGTCTATTGTAAAATGAAGTTTATTAAATATGTTAAAAACTGTATGTTCAACATTGTGACATTGTGTTTCCTCCTTTTCCTCCTTTTTTCTCCAAATTATAAAATGTCCCTTTTTCTTGTTAAATTAATGTATCACAGTCAAGTCTATTGTAAAATGAAGTTTATTAAATATGTTAAAAACTGTATGTTCAACATTGTGACATTGTGTTTCCTCCTTTTCCTCCTTTTTTCTCCAAATTATAAAATGTCCCTTTTTCTTGTTAAATTAATGTATCACAGTCAAGTCTATTGTAAAATGAAGTTTATTAAATATGTTAAAAACTGTATGTTCAACATTGTGACATTGTGTTTCCTCCTTTTCCTCCTTTTTTCTCCAAATTATAAAATGTCCCTTTTTCTTGTTAAATTAATGTATCACAGTCAAGTCTATTGTAAAATGAAGTTTATTAAATATGTTAAAAACTGTATGTTCAACATTGTGACATTGTGTTTCCTCCTTTTCCTCCTTTTTTCTCCAAATTATAAAATGTCCCTTTTTCTTGTTAAATTAATGTATCACAGTCAAGTCTATTGTAAAATGAAGTTTATTAAATATGTTAAAAACTGTATGTTCAACATTGTGACATTGTGTTTCCTCCTTTTCCTCCTTTTTTCTCCAAATTATAAAATGTCCCTTTTTCTTGTTAAATTAATGTATCACAGTCAAGTCTATTGTAAAATGAAGTTTATTAAATATGTTAAAAACTGTATGTTCAACATTGTGACATTGTGTTTCCTCCTTTTCCTCCTTTTTTCTCCAAATTATAAAATGTCCCTTTTTCTTGTTAAATTAATGTATCACAGTCAAGTCTATTGTAAAATGAAGTTTATTAAATATGTTAAAAACTGTATGTTCAACATTGTGACATTGTGTTTCCTCCTTTTCCTCCTTTTTTCTCCAAATTATAAAATGTCCCTTTTTCTTGTTAAATTAATGTATCACAGTCAAGTCTATTGTAAAATGAAGTTTATTAAATATGTTAAAAACTGTATGTTCAACATTGTGACATTGTGTTTCCTCCTTTTCCTCCTTTTTTCTCCAAATTATAAAATGTCCCTTTTTCTTGTTAAATTAATGTATCACAGTCAAGTCTATTGTAAAATGAAGTTTATTAAATATGTTAAAAACTGTATGTTCAACATTGTGACATTGTGTTTCCTCCTTTTCCTCCTTTTTTCTCCAAATTATAAAATGTCCCTTTTTCTTGTTAAATTAATGTATCACAGTCAAGTCTATTGTAAAATGAAGTTTATTAAATATGTTAAAAACTGTATGTTCAACATTGTGACATTGTGTTTCCTCCTTTTCCTCCTTTTTTCTCCAAATTATAAAATGTCCCTTTTTCTTGTTAAATTAATGTATCACAGTCAAGTCTATTGTAAAATGAAGTTTATTAAATATGTTAAAAACTGTATGTTCAACATTGTGACATTGTGTTTCCTCCTTTTCCTCCTTTTTTCTCCAAATTATAAAATGTCCCTTTTTCTTGTTAAATTAATGTATCACAGTCAAGTCTATTGTAAAATGAAGTTTATTAAATATGTTAAAAACTGTATGTTCAACATTGTGACATTGTGTTTCCTCCTTTTCCTCCTTTTTTCTCCAAATTATAAAATGTCCCTTTTTCTTGTTAAATTAATGTATCACAGTCAAGTCTATTGTAAAATGAAGTTTATTAAATATGTTAAAAACTGTATGTTCAACATTGTGACATTGTGTTTCCTCCTTTTCCTCCTTTTTTCTCCAAATTATAAAATGTCCCTTTTTCTTGTTAAATTAATGTATCACAGTCAAGTCTATTGTAAAATGAAGTTTATTAAATATGTTAAAAACTGTATGTTCAACATTGTGACATTGTGTTTCCTCCTTTTCCTCCTTTTTTCTCCAAATTATAAAATGTCCCTTTTTCTTGTTAAATTAATGTATCACAGTCAAGTCTATTGTAAAATGAAGTTTATTAAATATGTTAAAAACTGTATGTTCAACATTGTGACATTGTGTTTCCTCCTTTTCCTCCTTTTTTCTCCAAATTATAAAATGTCCCTTTTTCTTGTTAAATTAATGTATCACAGTCAAGTCTATTGTAAAATGAAGTTTATTAAATATGTTAAAAACTGTATGTTCAACATTGTGACATTGTGTTTCCTCCTTTTCCTCCTTTTTTCTCCAAATTATAAAATGTCCCTTTTTCTTGTTAAATTAATGTATCACAGTCAAGTCTATTGTAAAATGAAGTTTATTAAATATGTTAAAAACTGTATGTTCAACATTGTGACATTGTGTTTCCTCCTTTTCCTCCTTTTTTCTCCAAATTATAAAATGTCCCTTTTTCTTGTTAAATTAATGTATCACAGTCAAGTCTATTGTAAAATGAAGTTTATTAAATATGTTAAAAACTGTATGTTCAACATTGTGACATTGTGTTTCCTCCTTTTCCTCCTTTTTTCTCCAAATTATAAAATGTCCCTTTTTCTTGTTAAATTAATGTATCACAGTCAAGTCTATTGTAAAATGAAGTTTATTAAATATGTTAAAAACTGTATGTTCAACATTGTGACATTGTGTTTCCTCCTTTTCCTCCTTTTTTCTCCAAATTATAAAATGTCCCTTTTTCTTGTTAAATTAATGTATCACAGTCAAGTCTATTGTAAAATGAAGTTTATTAAATATGTTAAAAACTGTATGTTCAACATTGTGACATTGTGTTTCCTCCTTTTCCTCCTTTTTTCTCCAAATTATAAAATGTCCCTTTTTCTTGTTAAATTAATGTATCACAGTCAAGTCTATTGTAAAATGAAGTTTATTAAATATGTTAAAAACTGTATGTTCAACATTGTGACATTGTGTTTCCTCCTTTTCCTCCTTTTTTCTCCAAATTATAAAATGTCCCTTTTTCTTGTTAAATTAATGTATCACAGTCAAGTCTATTGTAAAATGAAGTTTATTAAATATGTTAAAAACTGTATGTTCAACATTGTGACATTGTGTTTCCTCCTTTTCCTCCTTTTTTCTCCAAATTATAAAATGTCCCTTTTTCTTGTTAAATTAATGTATCACAGTCAAGTCTATTGTAAAATGAAGTTTATTAAATATGTTAAAAACTGTATGTTCAACATTGTGACATTGTGTTTCCTCCTTTTCCTCCTTTTTTCTCCAAATTATAAAATGTCCCTTTTTCTTGTTAAATTAATGTATCACAGTCAAGTCTATTGTAAAATGAAGTTTATTAAATATGTTAAAAACTGTATGTTCAACATTGTGACATTGTGTTTCCTCCTTTTCCTCCTTTTTTCTCCAAATTATAAAATGTCCCTTTTTCTTGTTAAATTAATGTATCACAGTCAAGTCTATTGTAAAATGAAGTTTATTAAATATGTTAAAAACTGTATGTTCAACATTGTGACATTGTGTTTCCTCCTTTTCCTCCTTTTTTCTCCAAATTATAAAATGTCCCTTTTTCTTGTTAAATTAATGTATCACAGTCAAGTCTATTGTAAAATGAAGTTTATTAAATATGTTAAAAACTGTATGTTCAACATTGTGACATTGTGTTTCCTCCTTTTCCTCCTTTTTTCTCCAAATTATAAAATGTCCCTTTTTCTTGTTAAATTAATGTATCACAGTCAAGTCTATTGTAAAATGAAGTTTATTAAATATGTTAAAAACTGTATGTTCAACATTGTGACATTGTGTTTCCTCCTTTTCCTCCTTTTTTCTCCAAATTATAAAATGTCCCTTTTTCTTGTTAAATTAATGTATCACAGTCAAGTCTATTGTAAAATGAAGTTTATTAAATATGTTAAAAACTGTATGTTCAACATTGTGACATTGTGTTTCCTCCTTTTCCTCCTTTTTTCTCCAAATTATAAAATGTCCCTTTTTCTTGTTAAATTAATGTATCACAGTCAAGTCTATTGTAAAATGAAGTTTATTAAATATGTTAAAAACTGTATGTTCAACATTGTGACATTGTGTTTCCTCCTTTTCCTCCTTTTTTCTCCAAATTATAAAATGTCCCTTTTTCTTGTTAAATTAATGTATCACAGTCAAGTCTATTGTAAAATGAAGTTTATTAAATATGTTAAAAACTGTATGTTCAACATTGTGACATTGTGTTTCCTCCTTTTCCTCCTTTTTTCTCCAAATTATAAAATGTCCCTTTTTCTTGTTAAATTAATGTATCACAGTCAAGTCTATTGTAAAATGAAGTTTATTAAATATGTTAAAAACTGTATGTTCAACATTGTGACATTGTGTTTCCTCCTTTTCCTCCTTTTTTCTCCAAATTATAAAATGTCCCTTTTTCTTGTTAAATTAATGTATCACAGTCAAGTCTATTGTAAAATGAAGTTTATTAAATATGTTAAAAACTGTATGTTCAACATTGTGACATTGTGTTTCCTCCTTTTCCTCCTTTTTTCTCCAAATTATAAAATGTCCCTTTTTCTTGTTAAATTAATGTATCACAGTCAAGTCTATTGTAAAATGAAGTTTATTAAATATGTTAAAAACTGTATGTTCAACATTGTGACATTGTGTTTCCTCCTTTTCCTCCTTTTTTCTCCAAATTATAAAATGTCCCTTTTTCTTGTTAAATTAATGTATCACAGTCAAGTCTATTGTAAAATGAAGTTTATTAAATATGTTAAAAACTGTATGTTCAACATTGTGACATTGTGTTTCCTCCTTTTCCTCCTTTTTTCTCCAAATTATAAAATGTCCCTTTTTCTTGTTAAATTAATGTATCACAGTCAAGTCTATTGTAAAATGAAGTTTATTAAATATGTTAAAAACTGTATGTTCAACATTGTGACATTGTGTTTCCTCCTTTTCCTCCTTTTTTCTCCAAATTATAAAATGTCCCTTTTTCTTGTTAAATTAATGTATCACAGTCAAGTCTATTGTAAAATGAAGTTTATTAAATATGTTAAAAACTGTATGTTCAACATTGTGACATTGTGTTTCCTCCTTTTCCTCCTTTTTTCTCCAAATTATAAAATGTCCCTTTTTCTTGTTAAATTAATGTATCACAGTCAAGTCTATTGTAAAATGAAGTTTATTAAATATGTTAAAAACTGTATGTTCAACATTGTGACATTGTGTTTCCTCCTTTTCCTCCTTTTTTCTCCAAATTATAAAATGTCCCTTTTTCTTGTTAAATTAATGTATCACAGTCAAGTCTATTGTAAAATGAAGTTTATTAAATATGTTAAAAACTGTATGTTCAACATTGTGACATTGTGTTTCCTCCTTTTCCTCCTTTTTTCTCCAAATTATAAAATGTCCCTTTTTCTTGTTAAATTAATGTATCACAGTCAAGTCTATTGTAAAATGAAGTTTATTAAATATGTTAAAAACTGTATGTTCAACATTGTGACATTGTGTTTCCTCCTTTTCCTCCTTTTTTCTCCAAATTATAAAATGTCCCTTTTTCTTGTTAAATTAATGTATCACAGTCAAGTCTATTGTAAAATGAAGTTTATTAAATATGTTAAAAACTGTATGTTCAACATTGTGACATTGTGTTTCCTCCTTTTCCTCCTTTTTTCTCCAAATTATAAAATGTCCCTTTTTCTTGTTAAATTAATGTATCACAGTCAAGTCTATTGTAAAATGAAGTTTATTAAATATGTTAAAAACTGTATGTTCAACATTGTGACATTGTGTTTCCTCCTTTTCCTCCTTTTTTCTCCAAATTATAAAATGTCCCTTTTTCTTGTTAAATTAATGTATCACAGTCAAGTCTATTGTAAAATGAAGTTTATTAAATATGTTAAAAACTGTATGTTCAACATTGTGACATTGTGTTTCCTCCTTTTCCTCCTTTTTTCTCCAAATTATAAAATGTCCCTTTTTCTTGTTAAATTAATGTATCACAGTCAAGTCTATTGTAAAATGAAGTTTATTAAATATGTTAAAAACTGTATGTTCAACATTGTGACATTGTGTTTCCTCCTTTTCCTCCTTTTTTCTCCAAATTATAAAATGTCCCTTTTTCTTGTTAAATTAATGTATCACAGTCAAGTCTATTGTAAAATGAAGTTTATTAAATATGTTAAAAACTGTATGTTCAACATTGTGACATTGTGTTTCCTCCTTTTCCTCCTTTTTTCTCCAAATTATAAAATGTCCCTTTTTCTTGTTAAATTAATGTATCACAGTCAAGTCTATTGTAAAATGAAGTTTATTAAATATGTTAAAAACTGTATGTTCAACATTGTGACATTGTGTTTCCTCCTTTTCCTCCTTTTTTCTCCAAATTATAAAATGTCCCTTTTTCTTGTTAAATTAATGTATCACAGTCAAGTCTATTGTAAAATGAAGTTTATTAAATATGTTAAAAACTGTATGTTCAACATTGTGACATTGTGTTTCCTCCTTTTCCTCCTTTTTTCTCCAAATTATAAAATGTCCCTTTTTCTTGTTAAATTAATGTATCACAGTCAAGTCTATTGTAAAATGAAGTTTATTAAATATGTTAAAAACTGTATGTTCAACATTGTGACATTGTGTTTCCTCCTTTTCCTCCTTTTTTCTCCAAATTATAAAATGTCCCTTTTTCTTGTTAAATTAATGTATCACAGTCAAGTCTATTGTAAAATGAAGTTTATTAAATATGTTAAAAACTGTATGTTCAACATTGTGACATTGTGTTTCCTCCTTTTCCTCCTTTTTTCTCCAAATTATAAAATGTCCCTTTTTCTTGTTAAATTAATGTATCACAGTCAAGTCTATTGTAAAATGAAGTTTATTAAATATGTTAAAAACTGTATGTTCAACATTGTGACATTGTGTTTCCTCCTTTTCCTCCTTTTTTCTCCAAATTATAAAATGTCCCTTTTTCTTGTTAAATTAATGTATCACAGTCAAGTCTATTGTAAAATGAAGTTTATTAAATATGTTAAAAACTGTATGTTCAACATTGTGACATTGTGTTTCCTCCTTTTCCTCCTTTTTTCTCCAAATTATAAAATGTCCCTTTTTCTTGTTAAATTAATGTATCACAGTCAAGTCTATTGTAAAATGAAGTTTATTAAATATGTTAAAAACTGTATGTTCAACATTGTGACATTGTGTTTCCTCCTTTTCCTCCTTTTTTCTCCAAATTATAAAATGTCCCTTTTTCTTGTTAAATTAATGTATCACAGTCAAGTCTATTGTAAAATGAAGTTTATTAAATATGTTAAAAACTGTATGTTCAACATTGTGACATTGTGTTTCCTCCTTTTCCTCCTTTTTTCTCCAAATTATAAAATGTCCCTTTTTCTTGTTAAATTAATGTATCACAGTCAAGTCTATTGTAAAATGAAGTTTATTAAATATGTTAAAAACTGTATGTTCAACATTGTGACATTGTGTTTCCTCCTTTTCCTCCTTTTTTCTCCAAATTATAAAATGTCCCTTTTTCTTGTTAAATTAATGTATCACAGTCAAGTCTATTGTAAAATGAAGTTTATTAAATATGTTAAAAACTGTATGTTCAACATTGTGACATTGTGTTTCCTCCTTTTCCTCCTTTTTTCTCCAAATTATAAAATGTCCCTTTTTCTTGTTAAATTAATGTATCACAGTCAAGTCTATTGTAAAATGAAGTTTATTAAATATGTTAAAAACTGTATGTTCAACATTGTGACATTGTGTTTCCTCCTTTTCCTCCTTTTTTCTCTAAATTATAAAATGTCCCTTTTTCTTGTTAAATTAATGTATCACAGTCAAGTCTATTGTAAAATGAAGTTTATTAAATATGTTAAAAACTGTATGTTCAACATTGTGACATTGTGTTTCCTCCTTTTCCTCCTTTTTTCTCCAAATTATAAAATGTCCCTTTTTCTTGTTAAATTAATGTATCACAGTCAAGTCTATTGTAAAATGAAGTTTATTAAATATGTTAAAAACTGTATGTTCAACATTGTGACATTGTGTTTCCTCCTTTTCCTCCTTTTTTCTCCAAATTATAAAATGTCCCTTTTTCTTGTTAAATTAATGTATCACAGTCAAGTCTATTGTAAAATGAAGTTTATTAAATATGTTAAAAACTGTATGTTCAACATTGTGACATTGTGTTTCCTCCTTTTCCTCCTTTTTTCTCCAAATTATAAAATGTCCCTTTTTCTTGTTAAATTAATGTATCACAGTCAAGTCTATTGTAAAATGAAGTTTATTAAATATGTTAAAAACTGTATGTTCAACATTGTGACATTGTGTTTCCTCCTTTTCCTCCTTTTTTCTCCAAATTATAAAATGTCCCTTTTTCTTGTTAAATTAATGTATCACAGTCAAGTCTATTGTAAAATGAAGTTTATTAAATATGTTAAAAACTGTATGTTCAACATTGTGACATTGTGTTTCCTCCTTTTCCTCCTTTTTTCTCCAAATTATAAAATGTCCCTTTTTCTTGTTAAATTAATGTATCACAGTCAAGTCTATTGTAAAATGAAGTTTATTAAATATGTTAAAAACTGTATGTTCAACATTGTGACATTGTGTTTCCTCCTTTTCCTCCTTTTTTCTCCAAATTATAAAATGTCCCTTTTTCTTGTTAAATTAATGTATCACAGTCAAGTCTATTGTAAAATGAAGTTTATTAAATATGTTAAAAACTGTATGTTCAACATTGTGACATTGTGTTTCCTCCTTTTCCTCCTTTTTTCTCCAAATTATAAAATGTCCCTTTTTCTTGTTAAATTAATGTATCACAGTCAAGTCTATTGTAAAATGAAGTTTATTAAATATGTTAAAAACTGTATGTTCAACATTGTGACATTGTGTTTCCTCCTTTTCCTCCTTTTTTCTCCAAATTATAAAATGTCCCTTTTTCTTGTTAAATTAATGTATCACAGTCAAGTCTATTGTAAAATGAAGTTTATTAAATATGTTAAAAACTGTATGTTCAACATTGTGACATTGTGTTTCCTCCTTTTCCTCCTTTTTTCTCCAAATTATAAAATGTCCCTTTTTCTTGTTAAATTAATGTATCACAGTCAAGTCTATTGTAAAATGAAGTTTATTAAATATGTTAAAAACTGTATGTTCAACATTGTGACATTGTGTTTCCTCCTTTTCCTCCTTTTTTCTCCAAATTATAAAATGTCCCTTTTTCTTGTTAAATTAATGTATCACAGTCAAGTCTATTGTAAAATGAAGTTTATTAAATATGTTAAAAACTGTATGTTCAACATTGTGACATTGTGTTTCCTCCTTTTCCTCCTTTTTTCTCCAAATTATAAAATGTCCCTTTTTCTTGTTAAATTAATGTATCACAGTCAAGTCTATTGTAAAATGAAGTTTATTAAATATGTTAAAAACTGTATGTTCAACATTGTGACATTGTGTTTCCTCCTTTTCCTCCTTTTTTCTCCAAATTATAAAATGTCCCTTTTTCTTGTTAAATTAATGTATCACAGTCAAGTCTATTGTAAAATGAAGTTTATTAAATATGTTAAAAACTGTATGTTCAACATTGTGACATTGTGTTTCCTCCTTTTCCTCCTTTTTTCTCCAAATTATAAAATGTCCCTTTTTCTTGTTAAATTAATGTATCACAGTCAAGTCTATTGTAAAATGAAGTTTATTAAATATGTTAAAAACTGTATGTTCAACATTGTGACATTGTGTTTCCTCCTTTTCCTCCTTTTTTTTCCAAATTATAAAATGTCCCTTTTTCTTGTTAAATTAATGTATCACAGTCAAGTCTATTGTAAAATGAAGTTTATTAAATATGTTAAAAACTGTATGTTCAACATTGTGACATTGTGTTTCCTCCTTTTCCTCCTTTTTTCTCCAAATTATAAAATGTCCCTTTTTCTTGTTAAATTAATGTATCACAGTCAAGTCTATTGTAAAATGAAGTTTATTAAATATGTTAAAAACTGTATGTTCAACATTGTGACATTGTGTTTCCTCCTTTTCCTCCTTTTTTCTCCAAATTATAAAATGTCCCTTTTTCTTGTTAAATTAATGTATCACAGTCAAGTCTATTGTAAAATGAAGTTTATTAAATATGTTAAAAACTGTATGTTCAACATTGTGACATTGTGTTTCCTCCTTTTCCTCCTTTTTTCTCCAAATTATAAAATGTCCCTTTTTCTTGTTAAATTAATGTATCACAGTCAAGTCTATTGTAAAATGAAGTTTATTAAATATGTTAAAAACTGTATGTTCAACATTGTGACATTGTGTTTCCTCCTTTTCCTCCTTTTTTCTCCAAATTATAAAATGTCCCTTTTTCTTGTTAAATTAATGTATCACAGTCAAGTCTATTGTAAAATGAAGTTTATTAAATATGTTAAAAACTGTATGTTCAACATTGTGACATTGTGTTTCCTCCTTTTCCTCCTTTTTTCTCCAAATTATAAAATGTCCCTTTTTCTTGTTAAATTAATGTATCACAGTCAAGTCTATTGTAAAATGAAGTTTATTAAATATGTTAAAAACTGTATGTTCAACATTGTGACATTGTGTTTCCTCCTTTTCCTCCTTTTTTCTCCAAATTATAAAATGTCCCTTTTTCTTGTTAAATTAATGTATCACAGTCAAGTCTATTGTAAAATGAAGTTTATTAAATATGTTAAAAACTGTATGTTCAACATTGTGACATTGTGTTTCCTCCTTTTCCTCCTTTTTTCTCCAAATTATAAAATGTCCCTTTTTCTTGTTAAATTAATGTATCACAGTCAAGTCTATTGTAAAATGAAGTTTATTAAATATGTTAAAAACTGTATGTTCAACATTGTGACATTGTGTTTCCTCCTTTTCCTCCTTTTTTCTCCAAATTATAAAATGTCCCTTTTTCTTGTTAAATTAATGTATCACAGTCAAGTCTATTGTAAAATGAAGTTTATTAAATATGTTAAAAACTGTATGTTCAACATTGTGACATTGTGTTTCCTCCTTTTCCTCCTTTTTTCTCCAAATTATAAAATGTCCCTTTTTCTTGTTAAATTAATGTATCACAGTCAAGTCTATTGTAAAATGAAGTTTATTAAATATGTTAAAAACTGTATGTTCAACATTGT
This sequence comes from Drosophila bipectinata, assembly GCF_030179905.1. Taxonomy (NCBI): domain Eukaryota; kingdom Metazoa; phylum Arthropoda; class Insecta; order Diptera; family Drosophilidae; genus Drosophila; species Drosophila bipectinata. The sequence continues at coordinate 1,143 of NW_027222815.1, read as the reverse complement.
GACATTGTGTTTCCTCCTTTTCCTCCTTTTTTCTCCAAATTATAAAATGTCCCTTTTTCTTGTTAAATTAATGTATCACAGTCAAGTCTATTGTAAAATGAAGTTTATTAAATATGTTAAAAACTGTATGTTCAACATTGTGACATTGTGTTTCCTCCTTTTCCTCCTTTTTTCTCCAAATTATAAAATGTCCCTTTTTCTTGTTAAATTAATGTATCACAGTCAAGTCTATTGTAAAATGAAGTTTATTAAATATGTTAAAAACTGTATGTTCAACATTGTGACATTGTGTTTCCTCCTTTTCCTCCTTTTTTCTCCAAATTATAAAATGTCCCTTTTTCTTGTTAAATTAATGTATCACAGTCAAGTCTATTGTAAAATGAAGTTTATTAAATAATATTAATTGTGTTTATTAATTGTGAGATTGTGTTCCCCCTTTTTGGAAATGAGAAATGCTTTCCCCATCTGACACAGTATTGGCAAAAGCGCGGCGGGGGCAGCGTCCTCTCCCCTTTTTTTTCTTGTTAAAAATCAAATTATAATATGTCCCTTTTTCTTGTTAAATGAATGTATAAGGGGTAGGGGGTAGGGGTAGATTCCCCTATCGGTGGAAGATTACTTCTGTAATGCCTATTAAAAAAGGTGGCTGTAGGCCTGTTGTTACCAACTATCGACCTATAGTTAAAATTTACAACTTCGCTAAGATACTGGAGCGGATAGCTAATAAAGAATTGACATTTTTGGCTCGTAATTTTATATCCCCTAACCAGTATGGTTTCTTGCCTAAGAGGTCCACTACAACTAATTTAGCGGTCTTCTCTAAGCACTGCTTCGAAGCTTTTGAAGCTTCACGTTGATGCCTTTTACACAGATTTCTCAAAAGCCTTCTGGCCAATTTATATAAATAAGGTATTAATTCCTGCTTATTAAGTTAGTTCGAGTCTTATCTGGCTGACCGTTTCCACGTTTCTGAAGTCTATTCATCAAGTCCTATCTCAAGTCCATTTGTTACCTTCTCTGATATTCCATAAGGCAGCTCTCTAGGACCTCTCCTATTTATTATTTGCATTAATGACATCTCTTCATGCTTTCGTCATTCCTACTTCTTAATGTAGGCGGATGACCCTAAAATCTTTAAAGCCA